>NC_134707.1:29424344-29689344 GCF_043290135.1 Rhipicephalus microplus
CCAGTTCACAACATTTACAAACACAGTCGTAGAAAATATGCATCATGGTGAAACCACACAGATTTTCAACTACATAAGAGCATGTAAGAAGGCTTTCACACACACAACAAAAATAAATGATATACCATACCGAAGAAACAAGAAAGGAAAAGCAAGCATATATGTGGCATGAAATTACTCACATAAAGCCGCACGGCTAAGAAAATACTGCTTCAACATTCGACGTGAAGTAGTATTTAAATTAATGTGTTCCCCCTCAAGATCGTTAAGCAGCAAAGATATACGGTATGGTAGCCGGTCTCTTCCGCGATTGGTTCGCGAAAATGAGACAGCCCAAGTTTCACGCTCTCTGATGTCATAATTGAGTTGATGTGGTTTGTTTACCTTACAAAGATGAATAAATGCACCATGGCCTCATTTAACGCTTTCTTTATACTTCATGGCAAGGTTAAACTTATAATGGTAACGAAATGGGAGAACATTAAACTGAGCAAATAATGGACATGCATGGCTGTCATAAGGAACACACGCAACATGCCGCAATGCTGCCTCTACTGCTCGCACGACACTTGATGTGACGACTACAGCAAAACACACTGTTAAATGATAACGGCGAAGCGTGAGCCGCCAATAAACTGATCACTGGGACGCGCCACCTTTTGTGCATTCAGTATCAAACCTTGCAGTTTCATCACTGGTGGCCACACTATAGCTTTGGAATAAGCTTCACTGTCCACGTCATGTGTGCAATCTTAACAAAATGAGCTATTACAATCGCGGAGCATCTCAAACATCTCAAATGGCAAGATTGAAACCCCTTCCGCTTCGAGGCGATTACCAGCACTCGCGTAATCGCCTTGAAAGGGAGGGGGTCGCAATCTTGGCGCTGGTTCTATATCAGCGACAAATGGTTGTTTTGCTCTCCGCAAGATGACGCGAAAAGAGGCTGTGGTTGCTCTCACTCCCACTTGAACGCGCTGCCAGCAGCCGCCGGAGTGCGCAGGCCACGCGCTACCGCGTTCCCTTTCACAAAACTTGACATTGTATATGCGCAGTACGCATAAGGCGTCGGTAGCGTGTACAGTACCCACGCCCTTTTTAAGATTTGGCGTTACCGCGTTTGTGGAGTCGGCGTAGTGTAGGGGAAACACGTCGGTGGTTTTTGACGCCTGCTTTGAGCTAAACTTGGTTTTAGTGGGGACGCATCTGCTCCTTCCGCAGCAAACGACTGTGCAAAGCGGTTTCGATTGCCTTCAAGTAGCTTCGATACCAAGTATACCACAGAAATGTTCGCCTAGTTTTTCAGATCACTTCGAACTTCGAACGTTCGTATGCCTAACCTAGATCGGTGTAAACAAAAGTGCAAAACAAAAATTTGCGCTTAAGGTGCGTTGTTCGTGATTATTACCTTACTATAGCTAACAAAGTCGCAATATTGCTGCGCAAGGCAATACCGGCGAGAGTTGTTAGATTTTTTCATTCTTTTTTTACAATTTGGTGTTTTGTATGTTCCAGGATTGGTATGTTCCAATCTCAGATTCCAGGTATGTTCCAATCTCAGATTGTTGCGGGCCGCAAGCGATGGGCTCGCGGGCCTGTGCTTGAGACTTCTGCTTTGGGCGTCCCTCATTATTGTTAAGTGGTTCAGGTTCATTAAAACTCGACGATTATTATTTATATGTTATCAATGGTGAGCCACAGTGGCACAGAAACACATTGAGCTCGGCGTACTCTCTTGAAGTGTTTATAAACGATCAAGAGGAATGTTCTGACCTGTAACTTAATCGCCTTACCAGGACACCTCAGCACTTTGACACAGTGATGGGGTTTTGGGAATGAAACATAAAGGAGTCGAAAAACAATAAATAAAAACAAATAAACAAAAAAGTGACTGTCGCGCGACTTTTTTGCGCGCCACCCAGCCATCCTTGAAAGCCACGAAGACGATCGACAGAAAAGACATCCCTGATGAAGGAAGAAAAAATATATAGGAAAAATCCTCAAAAAGGGTTTCAAAAATTTTTGTGACCGCACAAAACGTACGATTCCGACTTTGATAATCTTGACTGCGCTGAGGCTTTGTTCCCTTGTTGGGCTGTGACAGGGCTTCCGGGATCACCATAGTCTACGCTTGGCATCCATTTTTCGGTAAACACCAACAAAACCGATAGCATAAGATCCGTGAAGAGGGCTCTTAGACGCTATCGCAGTATTACACTAATGAACAATAACTCTGCTTTTCCGGCCTTGCTTCTTTTCAGTGGTCTGGCAGAAGTGCATCACTTTCAAGAGTAGGCTTAAAGTGCTTTCAGTACGGAATAAAAAAAAACACATACGCGATGGTTTCTCACTCGCACGCTTCTTACCATGTTCACGCGATTCTCGAGCGTCAGTGATTCTAAATTATAGAAAACATTCTAACACATTGAAAAAGGAAACTAGTTTGATTCTGATTCCGCTTTGGAAGCCGATTGCAACGCGCCGACGAATTCGACAGCAACAGAGACCAGAAGAAAAAAAATGTGCGGGTTGGAATTGCATAAATGCGGTAACTTTCCTTCGATGACCCAGACAGCTGGCGAGTTTTCCAGACTGAAGCGAAAACCCAGGGCTGGGCAATCGCCCAGTTCCATACATTGGCCGTGTCGACCATAGTCTGATAAACGTGATGCGAAGATTATCTCCCGGCGCATCACTCGCCTCCTGCTATCTCGGCGGTTGCCATGACAACGACTGAGGACAGCGAGATGTCGCGGTATGAACTTGTGTTCGGCGTCCAATCATGTGTATGTAGTGCGTTAGTCTGTTGCGCAGTACTTCGTAGGGGACCTGCGAAACGCGTCGATTCGCAGTACGAGTTTGAAGGAGGCCGAGGAAGCTACGCACCTGCCGCCGAACGAAAAACGATTTGCTAAGCCTCGTTGTCCCGATGCACTGTTGTGAGCCATCCAAGTTACCTATGCAGGAGACTTTCTTCGTTCGTTTCGGATTAGAAATGGTCTGTGAGTACGGCTCCGTGCTTTTCAAGCCATCTTCTCGCGTTGTTCGATGTTTTTTGCGCAGTAGAAATTATATCGAAGGCTCGTAAGAATGCGCATCTAATGGCGACTTACAGCGGCGCTTTTTTTTTGTCTCTTAGTGCTGCCTTTCGGTTTATTTCGACGTCCACTAGAGTTGCAAATCAAGAACATTGTGTTTATTGGACGATAATTACGGGACCAGGTTGGTTTTGTCTCGCCACTTTTCACGAATAACCCGGTGTGCATGTGGCGCTAGTGGCCTGACGCCTTGTTGACTGGGTGCCAGTGGATTTATAACCACATATAAAACCAGCCCGCCACGTGCTCTTAGCAAGCTTTCAGGGCTGGCATGCGTTTCGGGGCAGTCGTTCATTTGCGCTTATCACTCGGTGAGCGAAGCCGCGGTACCGGACGTAGTGGCACGCGCTGTTTGTGAATGTTGTGCTTTTGTGTTTGTCTCCCATCGCTTTTGCGAGTATGTCGAGAAAATGTGATACCAAGGGGTTACAGAACAAGCTGCACGAGCCTTTGCGTCAACGCTTGTCCCCACTGTGGAAAGCTTTCCATACGCTATTATTTGCAGTCGCTGTCATTGCGCATTGGTCATAACGCCAACCTGAATTCGCGTTTGCGGTCCACCCGCGGGAAATTTGAAATAGCGTGCGGGCCCGTAAGGCACCTTTGCGGCGACTCGAGCGTGCGTCTGTCTTTGCGGGGGACAAATGCTATTTTAAAACTCCTGTGGCCCTCGTATGCAAACGCGACGACCGCAACGCCCGCTAACGAATAGCGTATACCTTCGAAAAGTCCCTATTGGATCACGAAATCGGCGTATCCTATCCCATGAACCATAACCCCGCGTACGCTATTGTGAAAGGGTCGAATATGAAGCCTACAATCTGAATACGCACTCTCTCAAATATAATGTACGCACAGCTTCGAGTCAGCATTTGTTGACACAGCACACACGTGCTTAGGCAGTTTTTGAATAGAGTAAAAAAAAGTTTCCCGTTGACGCAGACTTGTAACTTTAATGAACGGTGAACCATGTGAGTGCGTGCCCTGTAGGCTCCGGAGGTCGCTTGCAGCGCGTTCAAGCGAGAGAGGGAGCAAACACAGCCGTTGCGTCAAGTCCTCTTATGGCGAGCAAGGCGAGCATTTCCGATGGAGGCGGAAATGTTGTAGGCCCGTGTGCTCGGATGTGGGTGCACGTTAAAGAACCCCAGGTGGTCAAAATTTCCGGAGCCCTCCACTACGGCGTCTCTCATAATCATATCGTGGTTTTGGGACGTTAAACCCCACAAATCATCAAGACCAGGGAGTCGAAACTTCCTACATCTCCCATGTATTCGCTCTCGCGTAGTGATACGCAACGGCAGCGCCGGTTCTACCTCTGGCGGAGTGACGTATCTGGTGACGTCCGAAAATAGAGGGAAAGGATGAAAAGTTGCGAGGAGGAGAGTTGCCGCAGGAGCCCTCCTTTCCCACCTCGCATGCAGGCCGAATGCGCTCGTTCTCAGATCCACTTGCCGCTTGCGCGAGGTGGCCATTCCTGAAGTTTTGTTTCTTTTTTTTCCGAATTTTGTTCATGTATTCTGAAGAAGCGAAAGTTAAGCTGATTAATGTCTCAGTGTACGACGAAACTCGATCAGCACAAATAAAATTAAATTTTTTATAACACTTTTAGTATAAAAAACACACCCACGTAGTGTGAAAGTGTCAATCTATAAAATCAGCTTTAACTTACAACTGGCGATTTGGGTGCACGTTAAAGAACCCCAGGTGGTCAAAATTTCCGGAGCCCTCCACTACGGCGTCTCTCATAATCAAATAGTGGTTTTGGGACGTTAAACCCCACAAATCAATCAATAACTTACAACTGGCGTATGGGAATAATGAGAAACATTGAAAGCAGTATATCATAACCAATGCGAAAATTATGAACAATTGCGAATACGACACGTCGTATTTAAATCAATCACGTTTGTTATGACGGCTACGTGGTTTTCCTATAGAAGTTGGGTACCAAACGAGACTAAAGTTCACAGGCTCGGAGAAACTTGATCCGATAAGTAGTTTCTCGAGAAAGAACGTCGCTGGAAACAGTGTTTCGGCCAGTTGACTTGGCCTCGTCAGGGCAAAGGCGTTCCCTTGATGAGGTTAGCATGTCAAAACGTTGGCTTCACCGACAGCCTCTGTGATATTTATAATCAATGTGTTCATCACAGGTATTTTAGTGACGGCTAGTAATAGAAGTAAATACTCGCAAAATATCAAAGAGTGGCTAGGAGATTTTTATGACCAGGTAGCAGCCCATATTTACTTGACATCATTTGAACAGTACGCCAAAAGTAAAGAAAAGGTTAAAACTATATAGCCGAGCCAACTCGAGTTCAAGCCTTTCAATAAACGCATTTTCCCGACAGGAGCTTGGCTGCCGTCTTTTCCAATCAGTCAAGTGACACTGCACTTCTGTAAGTTCAGACTTTCAGAGTACTGGATTTACTCGTGTACTCATGCAAAATAAATGCCTGCTCCAATAATGGGTCCAAGTTCTTGTGCTCACCCGTTGCCTTTAAGAAACGCTGAGACACCTTCGCGGAACTAGGAATCACCGGGTTAGCACACCGCTGAGCAGCGGAAAACATGCGTTGCCCGATTTAGCCATTTTCGATAAATGCGTGGTTCACTTGTTCGGCGCTGCTTACTGCGGCTTCCCTTCCCTGCCCGCCACCACTTGCGGTCTTTATCTTTCCCGTAGTTGAAATGCACGCCAACCGAGCGAGAGAACTGCGTACGATCTAAGTTCTTATATCGCTGATCGAGGAGCGAGAAGAAGAGGAGACAAGCGCTACGAACTCAAGTCAATCACTTTCCTTGCTTCGCCTGATTTAAAATTAACTAAATAAGGATTACGAAAACACATATAAACAAAAGAATTACACTGTGTAAATTTCCTTATTTGTGAAAACTAATGAAAGCCAATGAATGCGAACATTCACATTACCGTCACTCTGTTCAACCGGATCTGAGGATGGCCAGCAACCGCTACGATCGTGCATGTTCCTTGAAACCGAAACTAGTGCCGAGTTTCTGGGCCCTGGTAAAACTACCAGTCATCGTTGATAGTGAACTGGTCGCTGGATTTGAACCCCCTTCCGCTTCAAGGCGATAACGGTACATGCGGCCCCGGCCGTCAGCGTAAGAGGCTGGCCGGGCGGCACATCGGCTTTTCTCAAGAAGTGATTCAAACAGCGCCAGCTGCTTTAGTTACGCGTATTTGAAAGCATCTCCAGCCTATTCCAGAACTTTCCTCCGTTCAATGCTCCGGTGAACAGTTGCAGTGTTTCAGAGTTAATTGTTACACTGAAAAGCCTCCTTTGCCTCGACAAAGTCGATGGCAGCGCCGGCTTCGGCCAAAAGGCGTCGCTGCTTATTAGCGATAATAGGCAGCAAAAGTAAGGCGCACTGCGTTATTTTCAGCCGACGCTCGGTGCTAAACCGATCTGATTCATGTGAAGGACAAACTTCCAGTCGAGGATTGTTTGAGAACTCGGATCTTGATCGTCTGAACGTGAAGGCGATGTCATCGCCAGGGAGGAGAAGGAGTTTCCGGACTCTAGAGAAAATTTCTGCTGTATGAACAGCTATGTACGCTTGTGAACACACAGCGCTGAAACACGCACATTCATCGCACGCATTCAACATGCATGCATGCATGCATGCATGCATGCATACATACATGCATGCATGCATACATACATACATACATACATACATACATACATACATACATACATACATACATACATACATACATACATACATACATACATACATACATACATACATATATACATACGTGCGTACGTACGTGCATACGTACGTGCGTACGTACGTGCATACGTGCGTACGTACGTGCGTACGTGCGTGCATACGTGCGTACGTGCGTGCATACGTGCGTACGTACGTGCATACGTGCGTACGTACGTGCATACGTGCGTACGTACGTGCATACGTGCGTACGTACGTGCATACGTGCGTACGTACGTGCATACGTCCGTACGTACGTGCATACGTGCGTACGTACGTGCATACGTGCGTACGTACGTGCATACGTGCGTGCGTACGTGCATACGTGCGTGCGTACGTGCATACGTGCGTGCGTACGTGCGTACGTGCGTGCGTACGTGCGTACGTGCGTACGTACGTGCGTACGTGCGTGCGTACATACGTACGTACGTACGTACGTACGTGAATGCATGCGTACGTGCGTACGTGCATGCATGCGTACGTACGTACGTGCATGCATGCGTACGTACGTACGTGCATGCATGCGTACGTACGTACGTGCATGCATGTGTACGTACGTACGTACGTGCATGCATGTGTACGTACGTACGTACGTGCATGCATGCGTACGTACGTACGTACGTGCATGCATGCGTACGTACGTACGTGCATGCATGCGTACGTACGTACGTGCATGCATGCGTACGTACGTATGTACATGCATGCGTACGTACGTATGTACATGCATGCGTACGTACGTACGTACGTGCATGCATGCGTACGTACGTACGTATGTACATGCATGCGTACGTACGTACGTACGTGCATGCATGCGTACGTACGTACGTACGTGCATGCATGCGTACGTACGTACGTGCATGCATGCGTACGTACGTACGTACGTGCATGCATGCGTACGTACGTACGTGCATGCATGCGTACGTACGTACGTACGTGCATGCATGCGTACGTACGTACGTACGTGCATGCATGCGTACGTACGTACGTACGTGCATGCATGCGTACGTACGTACGTACGTGCATGCATGCGTACGTACGTACGTACGTACGTATGTACGTACATGTACATACATACATACATACACGAAGTCTGTGCTGAAAATGGCGCTAGTACTCCAAAGTGGCATCTACATTAAAAAAGTGAAGTTGACTCTTTCAATCAGCGGTATTTTATTGAAGAATATCACGTTTTTTCGTGTGATTGTTCAAGCTTGAGATATTTACCCCAGCCAGCGTCTTGGAACTAAAATAGAGCGTGACTGTACGTACATACGTAACATAAGATTGGACTAATCCCCCCTCTCCCATTTGTGAGAAAAATATTAGCTACGCTCCTGCGCAGAGAGGTGATGAGCCTTTGCTTTGACGACATTTAAATACTTGGACGTTCCCAGTCGACAGTAATGGTACTTATAGCTGTCGTTCATTTTGTTTACATAATCGTCAGCGATTTTGCGCAGAAATCGATTCTTGGTGGACGAAAGCCCCTTCCATTGTATTCGTTTAGCCAGCTTCGATTTGGTGCAATGGTGGTAGTTCAGCTAAACGGATAGCCTCCACCGCAGTGGTCTAGTGACTTATTTACACCGTTGCTGACCCGCAGGTTGTGGAACCCGATCCCGGCTGCAGCGGCTGCATTTTCAATGGAGGCGAAAATGCGGTGAGCCAGTGCGCTCAGATATAAGTGCCCGTTAAAGAACCCCAGGTGGTCAAAATTTCGGAGCCTTCCGCTACGGCGTCTCTCATGCTCATATGGTAATTTTCGGACTTTAAACCCCACGTATCAATCTATATAAAACACCTGGAAGCAGAAAACTTTTATGCTAGTCGGTGAATTTCACGTAAGAAATACGAATGTTTGGACTTGCCTTTGCTGTCGAAGCTTACTGGTAACTGTCATGATTAGGAAACCGTAGCTATATGCGACATTTTTGTAAAAAATGTTGAAAATAGAGGAAAGATAATAATTGTGACCAGAATTTAAACACCGACAAGCACAAATCCTTTATACTAGTCGGTGGCTTCGACGTAGAAATAACGGACCTTGATACCTATTGTCACCCACTCATCACTCACCTCGTTGAGGTTCGATAATTTTTATTGGTCATCAGGCGCATATTAGCCATCATTAATATAATTGAAAGTAGGTGTGATCGAGTACTTAAATTTCATCGCAAGTTCAAGTTGAGTTAAACAGTGCTGAACTGCAGCCACAAATATTGAATTTAGCATTCAATTTAAAAATACGAGCCATTGACAACGCTAATGTTCTTCATCGTCATCGGAGGCCCTGGCCCAAAAATTTCCAGGTGCCCATTTTCAGCAGCGTTTGAAATGGGGTGCCGGAACCATTTAACTTTTCTAACGAGTGGGGCGGGGCTACAGGGGCAACTGGAGAGAAAAGGTCTTACACCATACATTGACGTTTGTTACCTTTTTTTTCGTGATGAACTTGTTCACAACGAGGAACACTTAAATTTCTGTACCTTGGGGCACATTTTCTTGCTTCGTAGGCGTTTAGACAATCTTCGGACTGTATGTGTTCATCCACATTGAGGCATACGGAGAGAGAAGCAACACGCAGCCTCCTTGGTACTCATTCTGAGTATACTATCGTCATTTCGTTGTACTCTATCCTTCACCTGGGACAATCAGCGTGGTTCAGTGGCATTTGTTGGCCCCGCCGCGGTGGTCTAGTGGCTAAGGTACTCGGCTGCTGACCCGCAGGTCGCGGGATCGAATCCCGGCTGTGGCGGCTGCATTTCTGATGGAGGCGGAAATGTTGTAGGCCCGTGTGCTCAGATTTAGGCGCACGTTAAAGAACCCCAGGTGGTCGAAATTTCCGGAGTCCTCCACTACGGCGTCTCTCATGACCATATAGTGGTTTTGGGACGTTAAACCCCACATATCAATCAAATCAATCAATCAGTGGCATTTGTTGTGTGCGCAGCGTGTCGTGGCAATGGAGTTTGCTAGGTTCTGAATCAGTCGAGGATAGTAATATTCTGTAGAGCATACGGTGACCGACGCAGGACATAGCGGAGGATACGAAGCTGCGCAAAATCACCTGCCATCAAAGCAGGCTTGGGAGGCACACGCAGCCACTTTGGAGTGCTGTTAGTGGTTGTTTCATGAAGGACATCTTGGGGAGGAGCACAGATTCGTCAATCGAAACTGATGATGCTTCGACTGACAAGGTAAATTCAACTACTGATAAAGAGTTGCCACCTCAACAGTAGTGATCCGCCTCGGCTTGAACACTCCATGATTAGAAGTGTATACGGCTGTACACAACTCAAAAATAATCATGCACTGGCGGGACAAAGGGAGAACGAAGAACGATGAAGACATATGAAATCTATGTTGGGGTCGTAAAAGTTTGCTGCTCGAAAGCGCTAGTGCTGTACCAGTTATACGATAGTCCGGGCAAACTTCTCCCTCGGGCACTGGAAGCATTCACTTTCCTCTGCAAGACATAATTGAAATTGCGCGTCACTGATCGATACTTCAGAACACGTATTGTCACTTACTCCAGGGTAGATATCGTCATGCCCCTTATCTTTGAGAAGGATAAGGGATACATTAACACAAATGAACTTGCAATCAAAAGATAGAAGACAGTGCTTGATGAAGAGATATTGGCATGGCAACGTAGTCAGCACGTATATTTTTACAAGGGCAAGTTGCTGGTATGGACGTTATCATCGTAGAATACCGATTACTTGTGTGCGGCGACCCCTTGCGACAGATGGCTTCAATGCCAGCAATTGCTGCTCCGTTGTCACGGTCCGGCAAATGGACATCGTGCATTCTGACATAATGTCTGTGCGGCGAATATTTTTACAAGTTGGTTGTATGGTTGCCACGTAAAATGAGGGCAGATTGTCTTTTAGGAGCTGAAGAGTTGTGCCACAGTGGAAGTGCCTGTTGTATCCTATTTGTACGGCGCAAAGCCAGAATCTTTTTTACATCAGCTTGTAGTGTTTTCCTGCGGAACGGATTTCCTCAAACAAAAAAAAAATTGTTGGCCTTATGAGCCACGATGGTGCTCTAGCACAGTCGCCCACCGAAGAAACGAAACTGATTTTACACTTGACGTATTTGGATTGTGGAATTATGGCGAGCGCTAGGCATGTCACAGCTTTCTTGGCTGTGTTGAATGCGTAGTTGGTAGTGGACGTTTATTGAAGCGAAGAAACAATATGGTGCAACATTTCAGTAACCTAATGACAGAAAATCCTGTGTGCAAACGGGGGTGAAAAGAATTAGAAAAGCTGTGAGTTGAAAGTCTACAAATTCTCACGGCTGTGGTGTAGACGTTAAGCGTGGTGTTGCTCCCTGAAGCACTAGCAAGCGCAGCTGCGAATCACGTTGTTTAGGAGACAAAATGCAACCGGCTGGTCACCCATAATTGACAAAGAGGAAATTTAAGCTATACAAATAAACACGCTGACAAATTGCAGAAACATTTGCGTTGAGGTTCGCAATGGCATACGCAAGTGATTCAAGAGGGCAATTTGGGTAGCAGCTGCGGTTGGTTAAGTATAAATAGGCTCTTGAAAGGACTGGCGGCAGGCAATGTCAAGATTACATTTGTTGTTAGCACCACTAAGGGACACCAGGGGATAACGAGTCGTAACAATATTGAAATTCAGCGGCGCAGTGAACGCGCTGACTGGCGTTATTTCCCATGCTGCCGTTTGGTAATCATGGGGAGAGCCAATGACCATTTGCTCGAACGTGTAAGAATCGTGAATCATCCGATGAAATTTGATATTGCGAAAACGGAATCCGCCAAGAACGAGGCGTTGCAGTCGACAGTAAACTGAAGTTGCCGTGGTGGTTAGGATGCTGATAGTAATGTTGCGGATAAATACGGGACGAGCCTAGGGTTTTAGGTTCAGGTTATCAATGAAGACAAATTTGGCGGTGTTATAACGGTGAACATGACGGGAAGTATCGCGATGGAGAGTTCTTCTGACGTGTCATGCGGAAAACACGACAGCAATGAGATTGTCGGCTGAGTTGGCGCCGTCAGCCCGCTAGGGGCGCTGGCGCGTCACACGTTATCGAACTTTTAAGCAGGAAATTGCCAAGGAAAGAATCTATGATAATACTCGGGGTAGTTCTTTACTGTTTGAGGCCAGGACAGGAGTACTGCGAACCGAAACATATCGGGCCAAATACGAAGGGGTAGGCACAGTATACAGTGCGTGTGGAGAGGAAGAAGAAATTGCCGAACACTTGATAATTTTCTGTAAAGGGCTTCACCCTATAGTTCAGGATGGTGGCGGAGAGTTTTTCAAAGCACTGGGGTTTAGGGACCGGGAGGGCAAAATAGACTTTAAGCGGGTAGACTGAACTAGGTTATCTGATTGGTGGCTAAAGTCAAGGCACGAGTGAAAATTACTCTTCACTGCAAAGTACGAATCCTCAAACTCACTTTTAAAGAAAAAAAAATCTAGTTTTTGGTTCATTAAGTATTACGGCTTGGTGGCGCTAGCCACCGCCCGATCTAATGGATACAGCCATATCCATCCATTTATCCATTAGGTTGTAAAGATTCCGCAGTGTCCTGGAGCCAATGACCCTTAGAGATCAGACGCCAGTTGTATGTAGTTTTAGGCTGTGCACCAGTTATTTGTGAATTCCCCTTTCTTTGTGTCTTAGAAAACCTCTCGTGCGTCATTTTAACTTCACACTTTTTCATTTCCTGCTCTTTCCCTCCACCCCGTTGCGCAGCCTAAATGTCATCTCTTCGTTCGTTGGCGTCATCTGTTCAGCTCTTCAACTTCAAATGAAGCCTAGAGCATACCTACTTCTACAAAACAGGTTTTCAGGCAAGTTTCTCAAGTAAGAAAAAAAAACATCACACATACGAATAACTTAATTACAGGGTAAAAACACCGAGTGCTGTTGCAGTCTTTGATGTATCTTGATTTCTGTGGCTTGTGTTTTGCAGATAGATTTTCAACGCTACTGACCATGGAAGCAAGACAGTACGTGGGCCGTGAACATGTGGACAAATGGGCAACGGCTGTGATCTAACAAGCAAGAAGGCGGTGAGAAGAGTGCCATATGCTTTCGGTTTTCTCTCTTTACGTCATAATTGCTCGATTCAGGCTTTTCTATAGCTACACTCGGATCTAGGGGGATACTGAGATTGTGTTGCTTCTGCGCAAATATGTGGTGCGATTCCGTTTGTCACATCTACGCCAAGGTCTGCGCAAACAATGGTGTTCCAGGTTGCAGAAGCCTGAGGCGCACCGTTTAAGTGACAAATCAGGTAGCCTTCCACTGGCTTTTAAGTAGTTGTTGGGTAGCAAGGAACAGACTCATCGAGCGGCTTGTTTTAACCATACCATTGAAAAAAAATCAAATAATTCCGCTCTCTAACACTGACGTTGACCGAAAGCTATAAATGCTTGCTTGCGAACGCCCCACGTCACACTGGAACGAGCCACATATCAAGCACGCAAGATTACATACCGTACAGACCCAGCTGTATTCGAACACCTCCAGGACTTCACCGAGGTGGTGCCACCCTGCTGTGCCGTTTATGGTAGGGTGTCACATTAAAGTAATGCGTACGCCCACGGCAAAGGAATGGCTGGCACTGCAGCATGTGGTGGTCATTGCAGCAGCGGCGAAACAATTCAGCGTATTCAGTGCGAATGCGTGTAGTACTGCACGCAGGGACAGTCGCTCTGCATTGCGATCAACTGAACGAGCAGACTGTTTCGGTGGAAATAGTCCTGTGCCGCAGACAGGAGTTTACGGTGGAGACGAAGGCCGTGCAGGTGCTCCTGCGCTTTGTGTGGTCAACTGGTCTCTCCAAACTACCCTGATTGCAATGCCCCGCATGTGTGTGCACGTGTAGTTTTTTCTTTTTTATTCGTGGCTCTGTCTTTCTATCCTCTTTTTGATTCCTATTTTCCTTCTTCTGTACAGGGTAGCAAGCGGGTTCTTATTTATTTATTTATTTTATTTAAGAGTACTGCCAATCTCATTAGAGATTATAGCAGGGAAGGCATATGAAAACGAATATTTGTTTACACAGATTCATATTGATAGAAAACACAAAAAAGCCGGAATTAGAAAATTACATGCAAATTATAGGTAATACGTTGTTATTAAAGAACACGCAATAAAACAATTTTAGTAATAGCAAAATCATGAACAAGGCTATCGTTAAAAACGACCACGAAATGATAATGCATGCATTTGAAATATGAGGTAGGGACAACAAGTAGGCATTTTTATTGTACAACTTATTCAAAGAATCTTATGAACAATGGCCTAATCGAAAAAACATGTCACTCTACAATAACGATCATAACAAACAAAACTTTTGTATTTGCAATATGACACTGACTCGTTTATTGGGTTTATTGGTGATGTGATGTGAGTGCGATTTGTGAGGCAAGCAATTCGCTTTCAATCGCAGCTGTAAACAAGTTTATGGATGATTCAGTGCTTAAGGTGGGTTTTAGCGAGTTCCAATTTTTAATGGTTAGAGGGAAAAATGAGTACTTAAAGCAATTAGTGTTAAAAGAGTATTCTACAAGAGTATGGGAATGATTATAACGGGTTGGTCTGCCGTGAAAAAACAGATACCTTGAGGTATCTATTTTTATTATGTTGTAGAGTAGTTGAAACATTAGCTTTAGTCTTGTTAGTTTTGTTCTGTTTTGTAGTGTTAAAATGCCGGGGTTATTGAGTAGGTGCGTCGGTGAGTCTGTCAGTCTATACTTGCTAAAAATAAACCTTATTGCTTTTCTTTGAACTGCTTCTATTTTAATAATCTGTTGCTTGGTATACGGGAACCAGACAGGGCTGGCATATTCTAATACAGGTCTGACGAGGGTAGTATAAGCTATTAGTTTGGTATTTTGTGGTGCGAGTTTAAGGCGTCTTTTCAATAAAAAGTCTTTTTATGGCTGCGCTAGCAATATTATCAATGTGGAAATACCATCTCAGGTCGTTTGAAATTGGTATTCCTAGATATATGGGGCTAGAGACTGTGGCTAAGGGGCAGTTGTCAATAGTGTAAGAAAAGTTGGACCTGTGTTTTTTGTGAATTATTGCCATGGAGACATATTTACCAACATAAGGACATCTAGTGCTCGGTTCTAGTGCGAGACTTCTAGTGCTCGGTTAAGAATTAGGTGAACCATAGGAGTATTAATTTCCTCGTAAAGTACGCAGTCATCTGCAAAGAGCCTTAGTTTTACTTCAGTTGAAAGGGGCAGATCATTAATGAATATTGGGAATAATATTGGTGCTAAGGCGCTGCCCTGTGGCATGCATGACGTGACTGCTGCTATTCTAGAGGTGGTGTCCTGTAACTGTACAAATTGTGAGCGATTGGTTAAGTAATACTTAACCCAGTGAACAACGATGCTATCACCAAGGGTAACTTCTAATTTACTTATTAATTTTGTATGAGAAACACGATCAAATGTCTTTGAAAAGTCTAAAAAGATCAGGTCAATTTGTTTATGGTTATTAATGGACTGGGCTGCATCGTGTATTAATTCTAAAAGTTGAGTAACCGTTGAAAAGCCTTTTCGGAAACCATGTTGTACAGGAGACAGGATATGATTTTTTTCTAGGTAAATAGTTATGTATTTCAATGTCATATGTTCTAACAATTTACACACAGAACAAGTTAGTGATATTGGCCTGTAATTTGAAACCATGGTTTTGCTGCCTGCTTCGTGTATTGGTATAATTGTTGCAGTTTTCCATACTGCGGGGATAGTGCATGATTGCAGTGATTTATTAAAGAATACCCAAATATTTAGCTACCCGTTCCGCATACCTTTTAAGGAAGATGTTTGATATGTTGTCAGGTCCCGGGCCCTTCTTGGTATCGATATTTATTAGTAGATCAAGCACTCCTTGTTCGGTAATTGTCAAGGGTTCTATTGGTGAATGGTCTAAAGAGTGTATGAGTGGTACGATTCCGTTATCTACAGTAAAAACTCATTGAAAGTAATCATTCAAGGAGTTGGCGACATCGTTGTTGTCGTCAGAGGAACGCATGAGCTTATCATCTTTCTTTGGATTTATATATTTCCAAAATTTATTTGGAGCGCTTATCAAAAACGTGGGAAAAATGTGGGAAACTTCCCTCACGCACTCCTAATTTCCTCACAATTTCTGGCACCATGATTCGCAGAATGCAAAAAAAAGAGAAAGATATCGTCTAAACCCGTGTATAATTAAAATCGATGATATGCGAAGCATGAAGGAAAAAGGTTGATATGTCACAATAAAATCAGCCAGGCACACGTAAATTATGCCGTACATGACTTTAATGGCATGATTAATATGCTTGCATCGGTAATATACCTTCGTAACCCATTCACATCACGCAATACCAAATTTGATATATAAGGCGTTTTTATTTTCTAAAAAGCAAAATGCAGTTTAAATGAAACTGAGAAAAACGCAGTTTTTTTTACTGACAATTTGGTTGGGCCTGCTTGAACATCTTTTTGCCAGTATGTTCATCTCCCCTAAATACCACAAATCTATCTTGTGACAAAAATCTACATAGCCAAATTTGTCAGTATTGTGGAGTAAGTTTGCATTTGAGTAATATAGATTTAAACAGTACATTTGGACATAAATTAGCTCTTAAAATAAAGGTAAAACGATCCGAATGTATAGTAAAGCCATATTTTGAGATAGAATTCACCTCATACTTGTGGTTCCGTCGGTGCCCTGCTTCGACGCATGGGTGTCATGGCGATTACAAGACTTCAAAAGAGAGTGGTCTTCCTGACAAAGGGGGCACTACTCTGGACTGTCATCCGTGTTTTCTTGTTCACGGGCATCAATTGAAGGCCTTGAAAAGTGTTTCAGTTATTTTTATGTCATGCCATTGCTTACCACTTTTTCTTCATGAAATAAACAGACGCCCGATATTTTTATTTCATGCCTATTTTATTTCAATTATACCGTGTTCGAGGCAGCTGAAGACAAGATACTATTGTGCTAAAGTCGAAAATAATCATTGATATTGAAAAAGAGGTAAACAAGTCAGCCTCTTGCTCTTTAAAATCGAGTTTCGTCATTAAACATGTCCTTCAGTAAGTGCTAACTTACTCTAAAACGCCTATTGTGGAACGTAAACACAACAAAGCCACTAATGCAAAAATTAAACATTATGGGTAAGACCATGTTGATTATTTTGATCGTTTGTTGGCACAATGCTGGTTAAATGAATGTCGCTCACTTTCATTGAAACAGTTGGAGTACGTGGCTTATTTATGGTTAGAAACTGCATTTTTAGCTCATGTTACAATGAGGAATTGCCCAACTTTGATTATAACTGTTCTGGAAATGGAAGATACTTAGGCATTCGTTACGTTCTAAGGAAATTCAGCCTAGTTTCGTTTTCTGCATTTGGCTCTTTTAGAAAGAAGACACCTCATATGGGAAGCTGGCGAAACGACTGCAAGTGCATCATGAGCGTGGCATGTAGTCATGTTCTTACCTGACACGCACTAATAATTATCTTGTTTGCAGCAGTCATTTTCCTTCGTCATCTATTCACGTCGCGTAATACCTAATTCGGTGTACGTGAAGCTAGCAAAACGGCTGTGAACGCATCTTGAGCGTACCACGTAGTCATGTTCCTACATGACACGCAGTAATGATTATGTTATTTGCACCAGTCGTATACCTTCAACTATTCACGTCACGTAATACCAAATTCGGTGTATGTGATGTTAGCGAAACGGCCGCGAACGCATCTTGAGCATGCTACGCTGTCATGTTTTTACATGACACGCAGTAATGATTATCATGTTTGCACCAATTATATACCTTCGTCATCCATTCACGTTGTGTAATACCGAATTTGGTATATGTGAAGCTAGCGAAACGACTGCGAGCCCATGATGAGCGTGGCATGCAGAATGTTCTTACATGACATACAGTAATGATTCACATGTTTGCACCAGCCATATACATTCGTCATTCATTCACATCCTGTAATGCCAAATTTGGTGTATGTGAAGCTAGCGAAACGACTGCGAGCGCATGATGAGCGTGGCATGTAGTGGTGTTCCTACATGACACGCATGTCATGATTATCATGTTTGCACCAATCGTACACCTTCGTCTTTCATTCACGTCCTGTAATACCAAATTTGGTATATGTGAAGCTAGCAAAACGTGTGCGAACGCGCCACTTGCGTGGCGTGTAGTCATGACATGCATGTCATGATTTCCGCGTTAGGGCCTGTCCCCTGGCTTCTGGCGACCTTTTCCCCAAGGCACAAGACCTGGGATAGCTGGGTGAGTCAACTTTGTTCCACCACAGCAGTGAAAGAGAAGGGGAATGTGTCTTGTGTGATATTCCCATCAGCCAGCTTCATCACGGTACGGGGTTCATTCTTTTTGCGAGTCCTCTGTGCGCAGCACCTTTGTGATGCTGGACGCACACCGGTGGGGATGGTATACCGGATAACGTGGACGTAGGGTATGCGCCCCGGGTCTTACATGGGCCAGCCATGTGTGACCAATTCGATTGTTCGGGCTCAGCTGAGCCTATGCCGCCAGGAGTAGTTTCCCCTTTACGCGCTTCAAGTAGCGGCGCAGCAAGACTGAACGGCTACCTCAACACCGTCCAGTGTTACCACTCGCAGAAACGTGGCAGAAAGCCAACGCACCGCTTATCGGACTCAGGCCAATGGGCCTTTGGGGCACATCTCTCGTACCGCAACAGGAGGGGGTTGGCAGCCCGTGCTTAGTTTGTGGGGTACCGGAGGGTACATGAACAATCATGTAGGTCCACTTTGTTGCCCCCACGCTGCAGCCACTGACCCTCCGATTCCAGGTCAGCAACGTGAGCCCCCCCCCCCCCTTTCTTAGGCACTCGGGTATCTTAAAACACTCTCACGTTGTGCGTGATGCACCACGTGAAGGTGGAGAGGGCGCTGTGATTCGAGAGGTCGCGGCTCCTACTGGGCTGAATTACATGGTCAAGCGACAACCAGAACCGTTCCAGCACCTCTGAACCACGAATGGATTTGAATCATCACCGAGCCAGCAGCGAGAGATTCCAAAACCCGTGTCGCGGCCTTCTAGTTGGCTGGATTATATGGACTCGCAAGTTCCCCCGGCCATAGTGATACGTAATCAAAACCTCGCAAGAAAAGCAATCCTATGCTGAGGCTTCCTGGAAGTTCGATTAAACTGCTTACTAAATCACCCAGCCAGGTCAGCATAGTTCCTACCCAACTGGAGTCCAACCAGTCGGTGAAGATGGAGCTCTTTCTTGGACGCTCGCCAGTTATAATCGATTCATGACCGGCATCCTCTCAGCGTCACCTGTTCTGCAATACGTCATGTGAGTGAAACCACCGATATAGCAACCAAACTGACATGTAAATCATGACATTCATGTCATACATGATTTTTATGCTATGACTAGTCACTCACGCCCGTCATAAAGTGATAGTATGTCATACGAATTTTCGTACAGATCTCATTATCGAAACGGCAAGGAGAGCTGGAAGTTGTAGGTAGCTAGATAGATAGATAGATAGATAGATTTATAGATAGATAGATAGATAGATAGAGATGTGGATAGATAGAGATGTAGATAGATAGAGAGGTAGATAGATATCGATAGATAGATAGATAGATAGATAGATAGATAGCGACCCACCGAGCCAAGCCTCGGTGGGTCGCAAGCCCAGCGCTGTGCTGCGCGCACTGACGCCAACAAAGACAAGCGACCCTGAGTGCCACCTCGGCGTGGCAGTGCCGCGCCAGTGGGAACCACTACACGAGCACCGTGGGTCGAGGTGGTCTACCCGCTGTTCCCTCCCTCTTAGTCGTTTGAGCATCCGACTCCACTCACACGTTGCCCGTGGCGGACCTCTAGGAGGCGGGGAGGGCATGATCCGAGGTCGCGGCTCCAACTAAGCTGGATTACATGGGCGCGCCACCACCCGTACCGTCTAGGCACATGGATCATGGAATGGACCGGAAACTTCTCTGCTAGGCGTGTAAGGACCGACTCCTTATCAGCGGCATCCACATACGCTGGATTACAGAGGGACGCAAGCACCCCCTGCCAAAGCTGCTTAGTGTGTCAGGTCCTGTCTCAAGGAATGCGTTCCTAAGGCCAGTGCTTCTGAGTCGTCAGATTACAGAAGCTCGCAAATCTGTCAGCCATTCCGGCATTGTTCTGTTCGCAAAGCGAATTATGGTGTTAGCCTTCCTTGGAAACACACGTTGGCAGAGTGGACCAGTGTCCACTCGTGTGAACTTCATACTGTAAGGTACCTCGCCCCTAGACGCTGGGTCACAGAGGCTCGCCACCACCTCAGGCGTGGATATAACCGGGTACCCGTCAAAAGACCACACCCGCCACATTTCTGGGTGATGACATCATCGAACCGAAGCCCTCAGTATGCCACCGTATTATCATCTGGAACGGCAGATAGACCGAGTTGATCTGGTGTGGCGTAGTGGTCCCCGAGGTCAACAACCTCATGCCCCCGGCATTGGGGCACCTTGGGACAGGGGCAATCGTGCACTTCGGGGGATGTTTTCCAACGACGCAACTGGGTGCCCTTCTTATTTGATTGAGTTGCACCGTAAAATGACCCCCCTACTCAAACAGCAGTTCGGCTCAAATGCATATCGCCGCACCAGCAGTAGGTTGGTACCGCCGCCTATCGGCGGCGGTATTTTTTAGGAAGTTCCACTATCAAAATAGCCAAGCCTTGGTGGGTCGCAAGCCCAGCGCTGTGCTGCGCGCACAGACGCCAACAAAGACAAGCGACACTGAGTGCCACCTCAGCGTGTCAGTGCCACGCCAGCGGGAACCACTACACAGGCCCGTAGGGCGAGGTGGGTTACCCGTTTTAGGATCGAAGCTCCTTATGGCGTGGCTTGTGCGTCCCTCGTAGTACGTAACCACCAGTGGCACATACCCGAAATAGCCGTCCTTACAATGTCTCCTGGATGAGGGCACTTGTATATGATGAATACATGAAAAGATGCGAGATGGCTGTGCTTGGAGTTTTCTCTAGACATATGGATGGACAAACGGACTGACCCACGCACGGACGGACAGAGGGGCGCACGGACGGATGGACAGACAGAGGGATGGCCGCAAAAAGAGATGGACGGACAGACATACGAATGAACAAACGGGCGGATGCACCAAGGATCACACAGATAGGCGGACGCAAGAACGAATGAACAGACTGACGAACGCTGCACCTCACCAATCATCACTCACTCCGTGGATATGCTGTGATTTTTTCCTACCTCTTAGCCGTGTGAGCATCCGACTCCACTCACACGTTGCCCATGGCGGACCTCTAGGAGGGGGGGAGGGCATGATCCAAGGTCGCGGCTCAAACTAAGCTGGATTACATGGGCGCGCCACCACCCGTACCGTCCAGGCACCTGGATCATGGAATGGACCGGAAACTTCTCTGCTAGGCGTGCAAGGACCGACTCCTTATCAGCGGCATCCACATACGCTGGATTACAGAGGGGCGCAAGCACCTCCTGCCAAAGCTGCCTAGTCTGTCAGGTCCTGTCTCAAGGAATGCGTTCCTAAGGCCAGCGCTTCTGAGTCGTCAGATTACCGGAGCTTACCAATCTCCCAGCCATTCCGGCATTGTTCTGTTCGCAAGGGAGCTATGGTGTTAGCCTTCCTTGGAAACACACCTTGGCAGAATGGAGCAGTGTCGACTCGTGTGAACTTCATTCTGTAAGGTACCTCGCCCCCAGACGCTGGGTTATAGAGGCCGATCCCGGCAGCGGCGGCTGCATTTCCGATGGAGGCGGAAATGTTGTAGGCCCGTGTGCTCAGATTTGGGTGCACGTTAAAGAACCCCAGGTGGTCAAAATTTCCGGAGCCCTCCACTACGGCGTCTCTCATAATCATATGGTGGTTTTGGGACGTTAAACCACACATATCAATCAATTGGTTATAGAGGCTCGCCACTACCTCCGGCGTGAATATAACCGGGTACCCGTCAAAAAAACACACCCGTGACATCAGAGACATAGATAGTCTCTGATGTTTGCTAAAATTCTCCTGCAATTTCAGGTGGTCGAAATTTCCGGAGCCCTCCAATACGGCGTCTCTAAACATATGGTGGTTTCGGGACGTGAGACCCCACATATCAATTATCAAAATGCTCCTGGAAATTGTCAGTGCTTTTCCACGAGGGGAAGCGTTCCTTCTTTAGCTTACCCGTATAGGCGGATTGAGTCGCAAGTTACTCACTTTTTCTTGACCTCCCCATGATCGTTGAGAAAAGCTGCACATTTCCAGGGCGTTATAATCCGCATATTATTATTATTATTATTATTATTATTATTATTATTATTATTATTATTATTATTATTATTATTATTATTATTATTATTATTATTATTATTTTAGGTTCGTGGTGCAATATACGCCTAAACATCGCACGTTTCCTTACTGGTTTTCTCCTAAACTTACATGTTCATTGAAGCCCAAAGATCACTCGCACAAGAAGGCTATATGTTCCCCGTTATTAACTGGAACGAAGAGTTCAGCTTTTTCCGAGCTCTATCTAAACGCCTACATAAACGGGACTACAATTCATGTATTGCATTAACAGAAAAAAAAATTATCTTTCTGAAAGGCCAACTGAGTTTTGGAAGTATGTACGCAAACAGTCTGGCAAAAGTGGGGAGTTCTTCAGGCTATTGGACTCGGATGGTGTCGAAGTGCGTGCCGTTGCTGACTGTCTCGCCCCGAATTTTTCATTCGTTTATGAGGTCTCAGACTCCTTTACTTAGATACAACAGCCCAGGGCAGTTAGCACATCTAGTGGTCTTTCGCGAGATTACAAGCTGATTTGCTCACGCATTGAGCGTTTAAAACCGTCTTTATCGTGCGGCCTCGATGGCATCCTTTCGCCATACTAAAAGCTAATGATAGTATATTTGCCAAGTTCTTACTACAATATTTAACAGCTATCTGAACGCGTGCGCATTTCCGAGCATGTGGAAAACTGCGCGTGTTTTTTCAGTGTTCAGGCTGCGAAACAGATGTTTCTGATTATTGCCTGATTTCTCTGTTGTGTGCCTCATCGAATATTTTTCAGTTGGCTCTTCTCAACATTTTGTACGTTAGCGGTTATAATGCATTAATTCCTAATCAACACGTGTTTCTCCCTGGCCACTCTACTACCACAAATAATGCTAGTTTTATGACCCAAATCTCTTCCCCTGTTTCTCCAAGAGGAGTTGACGTAGTCTACGGTGACATGGGCAAGGCTTTTGACGTAGCCAGCCACCCAGTGATAAACTTGCAGATTTTGATGTTGACTTATCTGTTGTGAATTACCGGTACAGCTATCTGCCTAATAGATCCTGCTACTTTGCCATAAATGGCCAAACGTCTTCCTTGTACAAAGGTATACTAGTGGAGTTCCTCAAAGATCCGTAGCGCCACTCTTAATTTTTATTTACTTTAAGAATGTTTTTTTTTTCAATTCGTTATTTCTCTTTTCTCTTGTATGCGAATCACATCAAGATATTAAAAATTTTCAGTCAACGGTTGTAATTTTCTGCAGTCAGACTTGTGTTCTTTCTCTGATTGCTGTGATAACAAGAACCCTTGTCGATATACCTCAAAGACCTAATTCATGAGTATATCTAGCGGAAACTGTACCGTGTGATTTCCATACTCTGTCAAGACTATGTCCTTATGTAAAGTATATGAATTCAGTGATCTTCGTGCTCGTTTTGACAGCATGCTGAAATTTTCTGCTCACACTAAACGTGTTGCCATGGGTGGCGTTCATTCACTTGGCTGCATCTGTAGAACCTCTCAAAAATTCAGTTTTCCTCCTGACTTCCACGAATTTTACACCACCATATTTGTTCACCAACTGGAATATGTACAGCCGGCCGGCCGTATAGTAGATAAGGATAACACTGCTGACCCAGCGGTCGCGTGATCGAATCCCAGCTGCGACGGCGGCATTTTCGATGGAGGTGAAAAAGCTGTAAGCCGTATCCTCAGATCTTGGTGCACGTTAAAGAACCCCAGGTGATCGAATTTTCCGGAGTCCTCCACTACGGCGTCTCTCATAATTATATGGTGGTATTGAAACGTAAAACCCCACATATCACAATCATTTCGAATACGCATCTGTGATCTGGAATGACATCACTAAAATCGGTGGTGACGTCATTGAGCGAGATAAAAAAATCATAAACATATCCAACCATCGTTTGGCTAGAAATAACTCTGCATGGCAGCATTCTAACACTGCCAGATTATTATCATCGTCATAACTTCACTGCCGACGAAATTGCGCTGATTTATTATTTTTTTACGAACTAGTTCCCGTTATGCTATCTGGCCCTCTAATTCTCAGCTGTGTAAATTGTTGAGTTCCCGGTAAGCTAAGCAGAGAAAGCAGACCATTTATTGTACCCGCCAACTTCTTTTAACACTCTACTGTCAACGGAATACAAAGTCTATATGTAATGAACTTTCATGATCTTGATGTTTTTCAGTCTACTGTCATTTTATCTCGGCTCTGCACCGTTTAACATTATTTTCACAATGTACAGATTCTTCCTTTTCAGTCTTTCAGGAAGGTTTCTGCATAGATATGTATATTCTCCTTTATTTTTCACTTGCTTCCTATAAATCTTTTTTTTCCTGTTTTGTTCAGATTTTTCGCTGTGTATTTTCACAGTTCAGTTGATATTTTTTAAGAGTGCCTGTATTGGAAAATTTGTATTGTTTTATTGTTATTGTTTGTTTTCTGTATTGATTTACTTTCGCATGCGCCTGCACGAAGTAATTATTATTATTATTATTATTATTATTATTATTAATATTATTATTATTATTATTATTGCTGCTCAGTAAACTATGATGTCACTGCTCTCGGGGTTTCTTACGACCACTTCTGCAGCGGATCTGAGATCACGTTTCTCGCATCATAACATCCATACAGTGCTTCTTCGCAATAAGGTAACGGTGGGTTGCCTAAAAGCGTGCACTGGGAATATACATGAGCGATATTCGTACGCTCATATTTTTTCTGTGTTCCTCGATATGGATAAAGCCTATGATACTACGTGGTGCTTTGGCATACTGAGAGACCTTTCTCACTTCGGTGTACAGAGAAGAATGTAGATCATAGTCGAAAGGCATTTGACCTATAATACATGCCGTGTTCGATTAGGCACTGTAATGTCGGGAACGTTTGTCCAGGAAACAGGAGTGCCACCGTGAGGTGGATTGAGTTGCACACTCTTCATAGTCAAAATGACCTCCTTGCGCTTCACTATCCGGCGCAATACGTTTTACTGCACATATGTTGATGTACAGGTTGGTTTTAAATCGTGCAACCACTCAATATGTGAACGGCAGGACCAATTAGGTTTGAACAAGGTTTCTCGATGAGCAGATCAAAACGGTTTCAAACTGAACGCGCATAACAGCACATGTGATTTGTTCTGCTGGAAGAGGGGGTGTCAATCCCGATCCCGATATTTACCTGCATGGTAAACGTCTGTCTGTGCAGTCCGAGCATAACATTCTGGGTCTAATAATAAACGCAAAACTAACCGTCATACCCCACATCCAGTATTTAAAGAACAGGAGCTTAAAATCAATGAATATTTCGAGTGTTGTCACGCACTACGTGGAGTTGTGACAGGAAATACCTGGTGAACTTGTACAGGACCTTTGTGCGCACGCGCCTAGATTACGGTGATATTACCACGCGCTTTATCTGCCAGCGTGAAAGAGGCACACGAAGACGCTGTAGTTCTCGTGGTCGTGCTTTTGTTTTGGCTGTTCTGTGCCGAACGCTCTCGGGCGACTCGAACCTTGTGTATACCCACTCCATAAACTTCGCCTTCGTTTACAACGTGGCATTTTATGGGTGGAAGAGCTGGGTAGTGCCACCAATAGAAGAGACTTCTCCCAGTAGCAGGAACGCTAGCCAGAACCGGGAGCGTACGCCATTTCACCGTGCTAGGCGGAGAACTCGGGGTCTGGCCCCCGAGTTTGTGCCTTTCTATACGACTACAACTTCAACAGGTATGGAGGGAGCTAATGCTACCAACTCTGCTGCCACAGCTGCAGCGGCCACTGCAGCTTCACCCGCTTATTATAAGCTGCAAGAACTACAGATGTCAAGTCTCTTCCGTGGTGGCTTTTTTGAGGATGTGGAAGACTGGCTGGTGAACTTCGAGCACGTAGCGGATTTCAACGGGTGGGACGAAGTGGCGAAGCTCTGAACGTGTACTTCAGCCTTCTGGATGGTGATTGTACATGGTTACAGAACCACAAGGGCCTCATAATGTCATGGTGCGAGTTATGTAGCAGACTTCTGCACTGGTACGCGAGCCGAGATCGTCGTGATCGAGCGGGATGGGTTCTCCAGTCTCGCATTCGCATGCCCAACAATGGTGTGGTCATGTAGGTGGAGGATATGGATCGTCTTTTCAATCTAGCCGATTCAAACATGCCGGAAGCCAAGAAGCTGCGTCACCTGATGCGGGGCGTGAAGGAGAAGCTCTTTGCCGGTCTCAGTCGTAGGCCGCCCACGACGATTTGGGAGTTCCTCACTGAAGCCGTCACGATGAAGAAGGCGCCGCAGCAGCGGAACCAGTGTGATAAGCGAGTGAATGCTACCAACACTATCGGGCTAGGATCATTTCGGACGGCCGTAGAAGCACTTTGTGAGCTAATACGTTAAGTCGTCCGCGATGAGCTGCAACAACTGCACCAGACGCAGCAGCAGCAGATTACTAGCTGCATATCCAGAATAATATGAGACGAAGTCGCCCCGCCGCGGTGGTCTAGTGGCTAAGGTTCTCGGCCGCTGACCCGCAGGTCAGGGGATCGAATCCCGGCTGCCGCGGCTGCATTTCCCATGGAGGCGGAAATGTTGTAGGCCCATGTGCTCAGATTTGGGTGAACGTTAAAAAACGCCAGATGGTCGAAATTTCTGGAGCCCTCGACTACGGCGGCTCCCCTAATCATATGGTGGTTTTGGGACATTAAACCCCACATATAAATCAATACGAGACGAAGTACAGCAGGCACTCGGCTCACCTCGTTGCGAGACACCTGTTCAGCTTGGTGCGCCTCTTGAGTCGTTCACACCTTCCGGCGAACCTCAACGCGTGGCGTATGCCGACGCCCTGAGAGGCCCCATCCCGTCGGCGGTGAGACCTCCGGTAAGTGGCGGCTTCCAGCACACCAGTTATGTCGACATACTTGGATCCTGCTCACCTGCGCCAGCGCCGATAACCGCAGCCACCCAGTATGCTACGCTCTAGTCTGCACAGGCGGTGCCTTATTCTGAAAACACTCGACCTGTCACGCGTAAATCTGACATTTGGCGCATGCCCGACCAACGACCGCTTTGCCATCACTGTGGTGAGGCGGGTCACGTGTACCGAGAGTGCCAGTACCGCCGACTTAGGCTTCAGGGTTTTCCGGCGAATTCACACCGTCCCCGGTCCGGACAGCGTTGACATGTCGCAAGGTCGATCTCTGAGCCCTCGCCTGGAAAAGTGATGTGAGCGACCTCTCGAGGCGAGGCCACTGATTCTCTGTCTTGAAGACCTTGGCCTCTAATCAACGTGACTTTGGACAGACGGCAATTCGACAATGCGTGTATGGACGCCTGGTGACCTTTTTATGGACATACCTGTGCTCATCGACGGTTGAAATGTAACAGCCTTAGTAGATACTGGTACTGACTACTCGATTGTTAGCGGAACATTGGCAAGTCTACTGAAAGAAGTTATTATGTCTTGGACAAGGCCACACGTACGTACGGCAGGAGGACACGTCGTCAAGCCTCTTGGTGTGTGCACTGCCAGGCTGAAATTATGAAGTTCAACGTTTTTTTTTTATTAGCGCCCTCTTGCTACGTAAGTGTTCTCGCAAATTGATAATTGTAATGAACTTTCTTCGGGAATATGGTGCCATAATCGACTTGCGCAGACACTGCATTTTATTTTCAACGGCCAAACAAAGGCACGAGCACGAGGATTACCGCGTCTTCGTCTGCCTCTTTCACGCTGGCAGATCAAGCGCGTGGCAATATAACCTACCAGTCTGCGACACCATCAGCTATAAAGATGCTCGATCCTGTCCACCATCTAGAAATCACCTTTACACGGCTGCTTCTTGAACAAGCCCCGTAGAAAGCCTCTACGCAGAATCAAATTAATGGCCCCTCCATCTGCAAAGTTATGTCTTTTACATACAATCGCAGGGTAAACGCAGACGAAGAACAACCCACCCACTCCACATATAATGATCTGTCTCAGTCTACATTGTTCTACAACTGTTCTTTGCTGAGAGAGCCCTACTCAATCCGTGTGAGAAGTCTCACTGAGAAAACAGGTGTGCCACTTTTAGGACACCGTTTGATGGCTCCCACAGCATGTCTGCCACCGTGGAAGTGGCAAGATATAGAAAGACTGTGACGTATTTTTGTGGAAATAACTAAACAGGCGCCCACTACGCATATGCGCATGCACTTCCTCGAACTCCAACACTAGTACACATTCCCAGAATTCTTCACAGATGCGTCACTTTCACACTGCGGTGTGTCCTATGCAGCTGTTGGCCAATATTTTTTTTTGAATTCCGGACTGCTGCTCCCCCAAACAAGCATTTTCACCACTGAAGTCTGTGATACCTTTGGTTGTCAGGCATATTAAGAAATTACAACTACTATGCGTGGTTGTATACCCAGATCCTTCGAGCATCGTAACAGCTTTGAAAACACTAAACAAAACATAAAAATGCAGTTCTTGTGTCGCTTTACTCTGTTTTATGCACGATCTACGCCCTCAAACGACATGTATTGTGCTGAGTGCCATGGCACCGAAAGATCGCTGCGAACGTGGTGGCAGACCAGCTATAGCTGCGTCTGCGCGTGATCACGCACCCGCCAATACATCAATGGCCGTCCATGCTCTTGATATGAAACTTTTCCTACTACGCGAGCTCTGTGTGTGCTGACAGCGACTGTGAGATAGAAAAACAGAAAACAAAGTAAATGTTGTCAAACCAATACTTGGAAATCGGCCACCAGTATCCAGGTCACGCTACGCACAAATAACTTACAAGGCTACAGATAGGACACACACACTCTACAGATTTCATACCTTTTGTATGGCGGTGGCCAACCCATCTGTGAGAGGTATGTTAATCCACTTACAGTTCTCCAAATCCTAATTCAGTGTAGTTATTCAGATGCTTTATTAATAAAAAAGCACTTTTTATTGCCCCGACGACCGCAGCTTCCACTATATCCTGTGATGCTCATGGGTAGACAACAGCGTTTTGATTCCTGATCAGTTCATGTTTTTAAAAGATGTACATAGTTTTCACTCCGGATTTCTTAGTGAGTCGTAGCTCGACCTCAGTAGAGGCCACGGCTGCGGTAGTTCTCGTGACCAACACTCTTGTTTATTCCAGCTTTTCACCTTTCATGTCACTACCATGACTTCAATGCTTTTCAGTTTAAACCCACCTTAAGGCGTGGAACCTTCGGCCCCTTTCTAGCTGCGTAGCATCACCATTGTTAACATGCGGTTCATATCGCTTCAATAACGAATCACTGCTCTTCGTTTATCAATGTTCATGGCGCTCTTAGACCAAGAACTGCCCTTGCGCCATGGCAACCGTCACTTCATCAGAGCGCGATATGCTTTAGGTTTTCTCTTTTTGCGTCACAATAGCTCGATTCACGCTTTTCTATAGCTGCACTGGAATCCAGGTAAGTACTGGGACTGTATTGCTTATGTGCAAGCAGAGCGATTCCTTTTGTCACATCTATGCCTCGGCCTACGCGAACAGGCGTTACAGGTTGGAGAAGCCTGAGACGCACCACTTAACTAGCAAATGAGATAGCCTTCCACTTGAATTATAGTCGTTGGGAGGTTATCGGCAAGAAACAGACAGATCGAGCTGCCTGTTCTAGCCGTAGTTTTGCGGGAAAAAAACTTATCAAAAATTGGCCCGAATCCTCATGTTACACTGTAAATGTCGTCGAAAGACGAGTCTCTCGACGACATTGTCGATAAGAGAGCGTAGCAGGTGCCGGGTTTTTTTTTTTTGTGCTAAGAGTCTTCTGTAGCTTGTCGCAAATGTCGGCTATTGTGGTTTCGACGGCGAGGTCATTCCTGTATAAATTTCACGCCATTAAGCACGTTATTCGTGTTTTGGTCTGTCTGCGAGTTTGCGCTGCGTCAAGTTAGATAATTTGGGGATAACTGGCTCAAGTTTCTGGCAGCACACTCCATTCTGCCCGAGTGACCTTCGCCGTGAAGGTGAAATAGGGATTGGTGTCCCTGGAGACGCTGTTTTCGATATTTGTCTTCTGAAGAGGGTCATTCCATTATGTTAGTCCGTGGTTCTCGGTGACATCGTGCACCCTAGAGCCTTTCTTCGCGTTGATTTGATAGCCTTATGCCGTGTGCGAGGCATTGAAGTCTCCCACTATGACAATCTGGTGTCCATTTGTGTGCTTTCCGAGTTTTCGTACGAAGTGTTCAAAATCTGGTAGTTGGTTAAACTGCATGTTACCAAGCCGCAACTCGGTCAGTGGCCGGCAATATCTAAGTCGCGTCGCACACAAGTGGCACTAACAAGGCTAAGGATAGGGCACACATATACGACACACTCATATCTTTTATCTGGTGACGATCCACCATTGTGTGAGAGATGTGGTGAAGCACAAACTGCGCTTCGCATTTTATTTGAATGTAAGGAATTAGACACCCTTAGAAAACAATTCTTCCCATTACGCTACCAACAACAAATACCATTCCACCCTCCAATGTTCATCGTTAGGGAACCACTTTTCAAACTCGAGTCATTGCTGTCAATTTTAAAATAGGTGCAAAATTTTCAAGTGATTTACCCAGGGAACTCGTAGCACGACCTCTGAAGATAGGTCACTGCTGCGGTTATTACAAAAAACGCAACACATGCCTCCCTACCCTTGTATACAAGCGCGTTCAAGAGGCATTTGTGCTAATGCCAATTATCAACACAGTTTTGTTATCATGATCCTTCGCCGCCCATTCTCGCTAGACACCTTTCACGTCACTGTCATAATTTTATTACGGCTATGTTTTACCCGCCACAGTGCGGGGAATTTTAAGACCCTTATACAGCCACCTACCATAAACATTGCTCACATTCCTTGTCTCATAAAATGGCGCTCTTTGGCCATCATATGGCTCTTGCGCCATAAAGCACCACACATCTTGAGGCACTTGTGCTAGTGCCAAATATTTTTACACGTGCTTTTATTATCAAAACCTCTTGTCAACCATTTTACTATACATATCAAGCCACTGTCATTATTTTAATACTTATGTTTTTACCCGCATTAGCGCGAGGAATTTCAAGTCCCTCTACAGCCACGCACTATATTGACACAATGTGACTTCAAATTACGCGCGCTAGCAAATACTTGTGCCTTCTAGATGATTTGCGATGCACGAGCCTGCGGGACCCAGCTGCGCGCGAACCGGGTTGAAAGAAAAGAAGAACGTAGAAGAAGAGGCAGAAGGCGATCCTCGAGACAATCTAGCTGTGCTATAATTCTCGGGCACAAGTTCGCCCAGCCTACGTTAGCTTATTAAAAGAGTTTATTGAAAAGTGCGTTACAAATCTGGTGGAGGTGCTGGGTATGATGCCAAGCCCCTCTCGAGTGACGGAGCACAGTCCAGAACCACAGCGATTTCGACCCAACGAGCTGACGCCTATTCATCAGCGCTGCAGTCGACGCCTACGTGGTGAGGGTCCTGAATTTTCACCTTTATCGACTTCGCTTAGAACATCAACGGCTGTGAACGGGTACGCAACCGACATGACAGCTCAGGTCACTCCAGCCAATATTGTCGTAAACCAGCCAATGCTACCAAAGCCTTTCCACGGTGAAAGCTACGAGGACTCGGAGGACTGGCTTGAGCACTTTGAACGCGCCGCAAAGGCTAACGGATATGGGGAAGAGCGCAAACTTGGAAGTGTTTACTTCGCACTGGAAGATAGCGCACGAACGTGGTATGAAAACCACGAAGCCACCTTCCGGTCATGGAATGATTTTCGACGGGAGCTGCTCGCTGCTTTCCCGAACACAGACCGTAAAGAGAGAGCTGAAGCTGCGCTCCAGACAAGAAATCAGCGCAATAACGAAACTGTCGCCATGTATCTGGAAGAAATGTCTCGCTTATTCCACCGAGCGGATCCAAATATGAGCGAAGACAGGAAGCTGCGCCATCTGATGCGAGGCGTGAAGCAAGAACTCTTTGCCGGACTAATTCGAAGCCCGCCGCGCACCGTCGCCGAGTTTCGTTCCGAGGCGACTACAATGGAAAGGACGCTACAACAGCGAGCAAGGTTATACAACCGGGATGCGATCGTCACTTCCTTGGACATGTTGCCACCAGCCTTCGGTAACGGCATGGAAGCACTACGCGAGCTGGTGCGGTCTGTTGTGCGAGAAGAGCTGCAGAGGCAGCGTCTTGACCAGAACGCTCCAATGCTTTCGTCTCTGGCCGATGTGATCCGTGAGGAGGTCAGGCAGGTGGTACGCGATCCTTCGAGCAACGCACAGCCAGGGCCGCGACTACAACAGAAGACGAGAATGACGTATGCTGATGTGCTACTACGAGGACCTCCAGGACGTGCGGACGTCGCGGCGGCTACACCTATGCAGTACCCGATGCCGCCGAGCACCCTGCAGCCAACGCCAGAGAGGAGACTAAGGAAGAGCGATGTCTGGCGCACTCCCGACAGGATACCGCTGTGTTACCACTGTGGGGAGCCTGGTCATCTCTACCGAACGTGCCACTACCGCCAGGCAGGACTCCGTGGTTTTCCTGTTAATGCACCTCGACCACGAAATGGTGAACGTCCCTTCGAAATTCAAGAATACCTGTCAGGTCGTCAAACCTCAAGTGGCTTCCAACGACACCAACCTCGGGCAACGACAACGGGGAGGTATAGATCGCCTAGCCCCCGACCTTCAGCAAGCTCCCCAAGGTCTCGTTCCCCAAGCCCGCGTCGGGAAAACTAGAGTCAGCGACCTGTGGAGGCAAGGCCGCTGTCGACGCTAATGCAGAAAAACCTCCATTGCTGACTCTGAACGACGACCGATTCAGAAACCGGTGCTTCGATAGTGACGTTGATTCCGATTTACGTGTGTTCGTTGACGGCTACGAAGTCATCGGACTGGTAGATACCGGCGCAGATTATTCAGTGATGAGTAGCGGACTTTCTAAAATACTAAAGAAAGTGATGACTCCTTGGAAGGGACCACAAGTTCGCACAGCAGGAGGGCACCTCATCGACCCTACTGGAATATGCACAGCAAGAATCGGAATACGGGGTTTCACGTACGTCGCCAGTTTTATTGTGCTGCCGGAATGCTCAGGAGACTTGATTATCGGCATGGATTTCTTAGGAGCTAATGACGCTGTAATTAACTTGCGAGAATCTTCCGTCTCATTCTCGACTAGGCACGCGATTGGTACCTTTGAAACGGAAGAAAACGTATATGACCTTTGTATTGCAGGTGATGGCGTCATGGTTCCGCCAAGGTCGAGCATATCTGTCGCAGTAAACAACAAAGCATTCAGTGAATTCGAAGGATTTGCTGACAACAACACTGCCTTACTACTCCAAAAAGGGATCTGCATGGCACGAGGCCTTGTTAAGTTACGTGACGGATGTGCAAATGTTCTACTCACAAACTTTGGAAATGAGGTGCAGCACGTTGCAAAAGGAACCGTCGTCGCCAGTCTGAATGATTTTGTCGAGGTTACGGAGCTGCGAACTTTTGAAACCAATGATTTTGATTTCGAAGACGTGAAGTCTGTCCTTGCAGCCATCGACATCGAGCCAGGCCTACTACCAAGCGAAAAAGAGCAAATAGAGGGTCTTTTAAGGGAATTCGCCGAATGTTTCTCGTTGTCATCTAAGGTTCGACGCACTCCTGTCGCTAAACATCGCATCATTGTCGACGAGTCAGTGAGGCCAATACACCAGCATCCCTACCGAGTGTCACCAAAAGAAAGAGAAGCTATTGGTAATCAGGTTAAAGAAATGCTCAAAGACAATGTTGTCCAGCCTTCATCAAGTCCATGGGCGTCACCTGTTGTTCTTGTGAAGAAAAAAGACCAAACCTTACGTTTCTGCGTTGATTATCGGAAGCTAAATGCCGTCACCAAACGGGATGTTTATCCTCTGCCAAGAATTGACGACACTCTGGATAGGCTGCGAAATGCCAGGTATTTTTCCTCATTGGATCTTAAAAGTGGGTTTCGGCAGATAGAAGTGGACGAAAGAGATCGCGAAAAGACAGCGTTTGTGACACCGGACGGTTTATACGAGTTCAAGGTACTCCCTTTTGGCCTTTGTTCAGCACCCGCCACATTCCAACGGATGATGGACACAGTGCTTTGTGGTCTTAAATGGCAGTCATGTCTGGTTTACCTCGACGATGTTGTAGTTTTCTCTGCTACCTTTGAGCAACATTTGGAAAGGCTTCGGGCCGTGCTCACTGCGATCAAATCAGCGGACTTGACGATAAAACCGCAGAAATGTCATTTCGGCTTCCGTGAGCTCCTTTTTCTCGGCCATGTCATCAGTGCAGAAGGCGTCCGCCCAGACCCTGCAAAAACTGAGGCCGTAGCAAGATTTCCGAAGCCAACAGACAAAAAGGCTGTTAGGCGATTTTTAGGTCTCTGCGCCTATTATCGACGGTTCGTTAAAAATTTTTCACGAATTGCTGAACCACTGACACGGCTGACAAAAGAGGAAATGCCTTTCGTATGGCTTGCCGAACAAGAGGATGCCTTCAATGAACTACGAAAGTGCCTTCAAAGGCAAAACGGACAAGAACGAGTCATTGCGTATGCCAGTCGCACTCTTTCGAAAGCTGAGGTGAACTACTCAGCGACCGAGAAAGAATGCCTTGCCGTGGTATGGGCTATCAGCAAGTTTCGACCATATTTATATGGTAGGCCTTTTCGAGTTATAAGCGACCATCATTCGCTATGCTGGCTGGCTAATCTCAAGGACCCATGTGGACGGCTTGCACGATGGAGCTTGCGATTACAGGAGTATGATATCACGCTTGTGTACAAGTCAGGTCGCAAGCACAGTGATGCGGACTGCTTGTCACGTGCTCCGATTCAACCTGCTGCTTCTGCGTCCACCGAGGATGGTGAAGATTTTATTTTCTTGGGAGCTGTGACACCATCAGAGATGGCACATCAGCAGCGATCCGACCTTGAGATACTCCTCTTGATCAAGTACCTACAAGGACAGTCTGTCGATGTTCCACGACCTTTTGTCCGCGCCTTGTCAGCGTTTGTCCTACGAAACAACATCCTGTATAAAAGGAACTTTGACAACAATACAGCGACATTCCTGCTTGTCGTCCCTTCACCTCTGCGACCAGAGATTTTGGAGGCTTGCCATGACGATCCATCAGCTGGACACTTAGGAGTAAGCAGAACGTTAGCACGCATCCGCACTAAATACTACTGGCCGAAGTTGCTTAGCTCTGTACGACACTATGTCAGAACCTGCCGGGACTGCCAAAGACGTAAAACGCCACCGCTAAAACCAGCAGGTCTCCTTCAACCGATAGAACCACCAGAAGCCCCATTCACACAAGTGGGAATGGACTTACTGGGCCCATTTCCTACGTCGTCATCGGGAAAACGGTGGATAATAGTTGCGACCGACTATTTAACCAGATATGCCGAGACAGCGACTCTAGTTAAAGGATCAGCCGTTGAAGTAGCCGAATTCTTCGTCTCCAACATAGTACTGCGGCACGGAGCTCCAAAAGCGTTGATCACGGACCGAGGGACTGCATTTACGGCCGACCTGATGAAATGTATCATGAAATTGACGCACACCAGTCATAGAAAAACGACGGCATATCATCCTCAAGCAAATGGTCTAACGGAACGACTGAACAGAACGCTGGCTGATATGTTGTCAATGTACGTTGATATAGAACACCATACTTGGGATAAAATATTACCCTATGCAACATTCGCCTATAACACTGCGATGCAAGAGACAACACGGATGACGCCATTCCAACTTGTTTTTGGCCGGACGGTAACGACACCTTTAGATGCAATGTTACCTATTGACGAGACGCCCGAGAATTACTATGACGTTCACGACTACATACAAAGAGCAGAAGAAGCTAGACAGCTGGCACGATATCGCATTCTCCAACAGCAGAAAACCGACACGCATCGATACAATCTGCGAAGAAGAGACGTCCAGTACGCACCAGGAGACAGAGTATGGGTGTGGATTCCTGTACGAATACGTGGACTGTCAGAAAAACTGCTTCGCCGCTATTTCGGTCCGTACAGAGTGCTCCGCCGCGTCGGCTCGCTCAACTACGAAGTTACGCCAGAGGGACAGGATATTTCATCCCGACGGCGGCATCGCACGGAAACTGTGCATGTCGTCAGGATGAAACCATATCACGACAGGCAATGAAACGCTGAAGATACAACGTTCTTTGACGTTAACGACATCCCCGACGAGAGTTTGTGAATGACTGCCATGCAACCAGTTTGACACAAGCATCGGGACGATGCACTCTGGAAAGGGGGGCAATGACACAATGTGACTTCAAATTACGCGCGCTAGCAAATACTTGTGCCTTCTAGATGATTTGCGATGCACGAGCCTGCGGGACCCAGCTGCGCGCGAACCGGGTTGAAAGAAAAGAAGAACGTAGAAGAAGAGGCAGAAGGCGATCCTCGAGACACTCTAGCTGTGCTATAATTCTCGGGCACAAGTTCGCCCAGCCTACGTTAGCTTCTTAAAAGAGTTTATTGAAAAGTGCGTTACAATATCATTATCCACATACCTAATCACTGAAATCACGCTTTTTGGCCATCAATGGACCCTTGCGCCATAGAGCACCACACATCATCATCAAATCTGGTAGTTGGTTTCAAGGGGGGCTGCCCACATTGCCTGCCAATAGACTTTTCTGTGTCTTTCCTTCCAGCAGAAGCTCTATTAGGGTGTGCTCCGTTTGGGTTTACTCTAATTCATGCTTTTGCGCTGAAAGTTTTTTTTTTGATGATTAAGGCAGTGCATTGGGTTTGAGCGCCGGTCATGTATTATTGCAGATGGACGTCCTGTGTATTGGTTTCCTGGAGTGCGATGATGTGGAGCTGATTAGACTTGATAAATTCTTGTAGGCTCGTATGTCGTAGATGGTACGAACTACAGTTTCATTGCCATATGCGTAAAGATGAATTCAGTTTTTTTAAGTTAATATAGCGGCTAGTAATCGTTGATTCAACGTCACGTAGGTGATTGCGAGTGAGTGAGACTGAGCGAGAGACGTTCTGGCTGTTCGGCCGCGCCTTCTTTCGAATGAGTTAGCATTGGTTGCTGAAGGTGTCGAGCTGTGCCCCGGTGACATAAGGTTTCTTCACGTGTGCAATAAAATTATTGAATTGTGCAGCCATCCCGTCAATCTTGGCATATAACGTGGTAATTCTGTGTTCGAAGCTTGCGGCCGTTTTTTGGATTGCTGATTGGACAATCTTTTCCAACGTGGCATGGATGTTTGTCATAAAAGTTTCATGCAACGTCGTGCACCTGGCATCCACAAGAACTTGGACGTCTAGCCACGCCGCGGCGGCCTAGTGGCCAAGGTACTCGGCTGCTGACCCGCAGGTCACGGGATCGAATCCCGGCTGCGGCGGTTGCATTTCCGATGGAGGCGGAAATGTTGTAGGCCCGTGTGCTCAGATTTGGGTGCACGTTAAAGAACCCCAGGTGGTCTCAATTTCCGAAGCCCTTTACTACAGTGTCTCCCATAATCATATGGTGGCTTTGGGACGTTAAACCACACAAATCATCAAATTAGGGGCGAATCTCTTAAAGGCATGGGTCTGTCCATCCCTTGTATGTGCGTGACCGCCTATAGTTCCACCTTTGCAAACTGTCCACTATATACTTCACCCTCCAAACATCCACTATGCCCCATCACCGATTCACCACTTCAACGACCATAAAGCTGTTATAATGAAGAGAGAATAGAAGGCATGACATTTCTTGTATAAATGTATAAGTGTTTGTCACGTATCGATGTAGCAGGTGATATTCACGGATGGTTCACGCTTTAGCGACGACTCTCCAGCGCTTCACTCCGCTCATGATCATTTACTTCGTGATTATGTTGCGATTTTTTTTGCCAGTCTTGTGCTTGTCGGGTCTCCATAATCTGCCAATAATGGCGAGGAACCCCTCGGTTGATCCGGCAGCGCATTCTGGCACTTAACTATATGCAACGCTACGGCCACTTTCGCCACAATGCCTGCCTGTATATATATATATATATATATATATATATATATATATATATATATTGTGTGTGTGTGTGAAAAAGAAGTCGTCCTTGGATCCAGTGGGAAAATACCCAAAAGTGGAGGACGGCCAAAACGAAAACTTTTTATTTTTCCTACGTTTCAGGCACGGACCGGCCTTCATCAGGAAAAACACGATACAAAAATGCACTTTTAAGTAGACATGGTATATCAAGGGCCCCTGACACGTGAACTACCACTATCATACACTTTCTAAGTGGACGTGGCGAGTAATGAACGGTGAGCAGACAATGGCAAAGCAGTGTCAAAGAAAGATTATGAGAATACATGAACGGTGTTTACACCAAGTAGATCACATGAATAGCAGTTTGAAAAGTACAGTAATATCTACAAACAAAAAAATAAAGCTATCAAACCCATGCAGCAAATCACACGCACAAAAAAGACAAAATTTAACAGAAAACGTTCGAATGGAACAAGATGCGTTACTAAGAATTTCATGGGGCACAAACAGAGTCGATAACACAAATTGAAGAAATTCACTGCATCGAAAAGGTGTAGTGAAAATCTGCGTGTACAGTGATTTGAACAGACGTTTATGAAACTATAACTTAGTTCTGCGCCGAAAGAAACGTCAGTTTACCCGCATTTTCATTTATACAGGATAAGATTGCCTTGAACTTGTGAATCAGAAATGACTCGAGAAGTTCCCTATCTTAGTGTGAAGGGAAACTTGATTCCAGTATAGTAGCTCTTAGTTTATTGAATGAATGACCAGTAATGTTAACGGGCTTAGACAAAAGTAAGTTGGGTAGGCTTGTGGCACGTGACTTATGGTTATTAAAGCGCAGTCTAAAAGGCGTTTCAGTATGTCCGATGTATTGGAGTTTGCACACAGAGCATTCAAGCATGTACACAATGTTGCTTGTGTCGCAGTCAAAATCCCCTTTAATTTTTAGATGAATGTTTGATGCTGTACTCTTTACCAAAGTGGTCTTCGTCAAATGGTTACAAACTTTGCAACGGGGTTCGTTGCATGGATGACAACCAGAAAAATTGGTGGCGGTAATCCTTGAAGAGGTTAGTATGTCGCGTAGGTTCTTCGATCAGCGATATACCACACGTGGGGGATCAGGAAAGATGTTTTAAGGTGATCACTGCGTATAAGTATGTTGTGATGCTTCTGAAGAATGCTGTTGATGTTTGGTGCTGATGCGGAGTGTGTTAAAACCAGGCTCGTGCTTGGGGGTTCGGCGTTCTTCTTCCGAATAAAAAGTTCCTTATGGTCAATGTCCTAAGCCCGTTTAATAGCATCGTTAATTATTTGTGGTGGATATTTTCATTTCTATAGGGCCTCCCGAAGTTTGGTGCAGCTGTCTGTAAAATATGAATTGTTCGAACATATTTTCTTAAAACGCAGTGCTTAACGATATGGGATTGCCGTTTTGCAGTGCTTTGGATGTGAACTATTCAAATGTAGGTATGACTGCCTAACCGTAGGTTTTTTTAAGAGTTTAGTCGTCAGTTTATTAGCACGTATAGTAACCGTGACATCAAGTAAATTTATTGCTGTGCTTGAGTATGATTCCGAAAAAGAGATGGTGGGATGAGCCTTGTTGAAGTCTGCAATGAACGACAGAAGTTATCTCTCCGTGCTGCCAGATCAGAAAGACGTCATCAATATAACGCTTATAATAAAACGGTTTGAGACTGCATGCGTCTAAGAATTTATCTTCGAGTTGGCCCATAAAGATATTTGCATGGCTTGGTCCTATTTTTGTACCCATAGAAGTGCCACTAACCTGTACATACTGCACACCATCAAATTCAAAATTTTTCAATGTAAGGATTAGTTCTAGTAACCATGCTAGTGTGTTGCTGTCCACCGTTTTGTTAGAAACGTTTTTTTCATAAGCCTCCAACATTGCTTGAATGCTATCAATATGCGGGATGTTCGTGTAGAGTGAGGCTGCGTCTAGTGTCACAAGCAATGATCCAAGTGGCACGTCGAGGTCAATGATGTCGATCAAGACATGGTTTGTATCTTTCAGGTATAAATTGAAAGTGGGTAGGATATCCTTAATGAGATTATCAGCGAATCTAGACATTGGTTCAGTGACGGTGCCAATAGCGGAAACAATAGGTCGGCCAGGATTATTTGCTTTGTGTATTTTTGGCAGGATACAAAATCGCCCCGGGATGGGGCTAAGAGGGATTAATGACCATATAGCTTTCTCGTTGATTTTGTCTTTTTTGCAAGGTCTTTTATAATATTGGAAACCATTTCCTTGAACTGATTTGTCGGATCGTCATCAAGGCACTTGTAGAAATGGATATCATTTAGCTGTCTTTGAATCTAAGTAGTATAATCAGACTTATTCATTATTACTGCAGCGCCACCTTTATCAGCTGGTTTGATAATTATGTTTTCGCGATCTCTCAGCATTTGGAGGGCTTTTTTCAGAAATGGACTGATTTTGTTTGAAGGACGTGGGTTTTTTATAGACATCCAGAATGTCGCCTTGTACTGCTGAGTTTTAGAGATCAAGAAACTTGTCACGTTGTGTTGGAGGCGTCCAGTGCTCGCGTGATGGCATGTCCGAAGAAGATGGCCGTCCATGAAAGAATTCTCTTAAGCATAGGTTTCGTGCAAAATTATTTAAATCCTTTGCCAGCTGGAAACTGTTAAAGCCACCAGTGGCAGGACAGAAGTTTAAACCCCTAGCAAGTACCGCCAATTCCGGCTCGGAAACAATAACCTCAGAAATAATGACAATGTTTGTGGACTTATCTACTACTGTATTATCAGAATCCGCTATTTCTTTTACAGCCGTCTCGGGAAGTGTTTTGTCACGGAGCAACTTCTTAGCCATTTTTGAGTGGATTTCAGCGTATTTATTTTGTTCGTATTCGTTGAGGGCCCTGACTTCTGAAGTACTCATCGGATGCGAGGCGCGTAGTTGTCGCTCAGTGTTAACTAATGCTTTGGAGGATTCTGTGTAATGGTCGATCACGACACGTGTTAGATCTAAATGCGAATTTGTTAAGACTGCATTCCATTCGTCGCTGTTGTGGCCCGACATTTTGGAAGTTGCTGGTTTCAACGAAAGTCGAAGCCCCTTAGGTACCGTGGAAGCAGTTACATAGGTACCAAGTGTGAACGCGTGGAGAGCATGGCGGATTCATTTTTCAATAACCTTCCTGATTTTACAAAAACTCGAATAGTTTGATAGATTGACTGCCGGTTGGGATACTAGTCAATTATTAGAGATCTTGCTGAATTTAGCACTTCTAAGTTTGTATGGCTGTGAAGCAGGAAGAGTGACGGACCTTTCTTGTGGTGGCTGCGTCTGCAAACTTGAAGCGTTGTTTGGAGAACACTGGCGCTCTGTTGTTTCACACCCGCTAAGGGAGTTACCAGTGCACTGGTCTTGTGCGGGAGACGGCCGTGTGGCGTGCGCTTGCTTTGAGGGACTATTCAACTGTCCAATGAAGGAGGGCCCTTTTGTGTATTGCGTCTGTTCGCATGGTATGCGGTTGAGCGAAGCTTGCTTCGGAGATGCGCTGCGCTGTCGACTACCCGAGGGTTGACTTTGTTATTGGTCCAGGGATGACAGCAGTCGATTGAGGGACTTCTGTTTTCGCGAAAAGCTGGTTGCGTGATCAAGCCATGAGCAAGATATAACGTTGCGCATGTAACGAAGACTGAGTTGTCGGATATGGCTCGCCATCAGTGCGACGCCCTCGTAGCTGGGATGTAGGCCGTCAGCAGCGAGAACACGCGCAGATGGGAACCACTCGAAACTGTGGTGCAGAAAAAATACAAGACGAGAGTTGCGCAAAACATGTCTCAGGCGGTGGTTAAATTCACATGCCTCTCGGTTGCACTGTTGTATAGTCGCTCTGTTGCGGTTGCCACGGCGACGATTGGTACATCGGGGAAGGACCAAGCTTGCATGTATCCGGTGTATTTCAGGGCGTTGCGAAGCAATGAAGATCAGCAGGTCTCTGTATTTGTCAAACGCCACACGACCGGTATTGCGGGTGAGGTCATTATTCCCGACGCTGAGGATAAGGGTCGTTGTTGACGGTGGCACGAAGCCCAGTAACGCACGTACGTCGTCGATGCTGGCGCCACACTGTGTGACGAAGGCGGGACTGCCTTCTCGAGCAGGGTCGAAGTGCTGGAAAAGGTACTTTGTTTGGGAGTCCCCTACAACGACAGTTGAAACCCCTGCCTTTTGGAACTTCCACAGTGTAGTTTTCGTTGCCGTCCGTTCAGGATCCTTAGGCGTATGGTATGAAAAAGGCGTCCTAGGATCCAGTGGGAAAACGCCAAAAAGTGGAGGACGAGCAAAACGAAAACTCTTTATTTTTCTACGTTTCAGCCGGGGACCAGCCTTCATCAGAGAAAACACGATACAAAAATGCGCTTTTCTTAAGTAGGAATGGTATATCAAGGGCCCCTGACTCGTGAACCATCACTATCATGCACTATCTACTGTGACGTGGTGAGTAATGAACGGTGAGCAGAGAATGTCAAAGCAATGTCAGAGAAAGATAATGAGAATGCATGAATGGTATTTACACCAAGTAGATCACATGAATAGCAGTTTGAAAAGTGCAGTAATATCTATAAACAAAAATAAAGCTATCAAACCCATACAGCAAATCACACGCACAAAAAAGACAAAAAAGTTAACAGAAAACGTTCGAATGGAAAAAGATGCGTTACTAAAAATTTCAGGGGGCGCAAACAGAATCGATAACAAAGTTAAGAAATTCACTGCATGGAAAAGGTGTAGTGAAAATCTGCGTGTACAGTGATTATGAACAGACTGTGATGAAACTAGAACTCAGTTCTGCGCCGAAAGAAACGTCAGTTTGCCTGGGTTTTCATTTATACCGGATAAGATCGCGTTGAACTTGTGTATCAGAAATGACTCGCGCAGTTTCCTATCCTAGTGTGAAGAGAAACCTGATTCCAGTATACTAGCTCTTAGTTTATTGAATGAGTGACCAGGAATCGAATGAGTGACCAGGAAAGATTATGAGTGTTTTTGATGCCGCGCAGGAACACATCTCCTTTAAGCGCGCTCTTAAGTCAAAACAACATGTATGAACGAAAGTACCACTGAAGTTTTTCTCTAAGACCATGCTGGTATACAAGCGTCTACACCCTTTAACTCGGGTGCCAGGCTGGTATTCCACGAAACATCGTGGAAAGTTTTAACGGTGGCTGCCTGTCTTCTGCTGAATGTTGATGCGTAGGTGGGTGAGTTGTCAGGCTTCTGAAGCACACTGAAGCCCTACAGTCGCGTCGGGGTTTTCTTTGTCAGTGACGTTGGGTTACATGCAGTCGAGCGTCATGACCAGCTTCCTCCAGCAGACAGACGTGGCGTTTTTGCGTTCTTCATCGAACGGTCAAGTTGTATGCGAAATCGCGCATGGAGGTATTGCATCGCACGTCTTTTGCTCGACGTCAACTTACATTGTTAGCATGCCGGTGATAGTCTTGTGCAGGTGCTCGACGAAGCCATAGATTTGTGGGTGGTAGGCGGTGATCCGGTGGTGGCTTTTTCGGCTCACCTCAATATCGCCCGAGGTAATCTCACTCAAAGCCGCGCCTCTGCCTGCATAAAGAGAACCTGAGGGGCGACGTGAAGAATGTCCTCTACGAAAAACATTGCTACTTCGGCGACGCTGTCTTTGAGCAAACCCCTTTTATCGGCGTAGCGGGTGAGGTATACTCGGTAGCTGCGATGATGTATTTCTGTCCTAAAGTCGACGTCCGCGATGGCCACGTTAAGTTCATACCCATTTGATCGAACTACCACCAAGTTGGTTCGATGTGCTGCATAAATCTCGCTGGCCTTGTTTGCGGCGTCTTGCTTCGCTGACAGTTGCGGCATATCGCGTAACGATAGACATCGGCGGTGAAGCATGGCAAGTGTAGTACTTTCCTTGTATCTGTACGATTGTGCGGGAAAAGCCGGCATGACCAGACGTTGGTTTGTTGTGCAGGGCCTTCATAATTATTGTTCGTTTTGTCGTACGCAACGATAAGTAGCTAGCTCGGGCGGGAGAGATGTTCTTTACACGGCACATTTCATTTGGAAAAATTGACTCCATTTCGCGCCTGCGTGTATTTTAGTGGACGGTGGTTTCTGCCCTCCATATGTTTCACTAGCTTCATCAATACCGGGTTGGCTCGGTGTCACTCAGTGAAGTCGGTGGCGCTTATGTTCTCTTCTTGACGGTATAGTACCTTTTCTTCCCGCTTAAACTGGGCTACGCTAAAGCCATATCAATTTATCATGTGCCCCGCCACGGTGGTCTAGTGGCTAAGGTACTCGGCTGCTGACCCGCAGGTCGCGGGATCAAATTCCGGCTGCGGCGGCTGCATTTCCGATGGAGGCGGAAGTGCTGTAGGCCCGTGTGCTCAGATTTGGGTGCACGTTAAAGAACCCCAGGTGGCCCAAATTTCCGGAGCCCTCAACTACGGCGTCTCTCATAATCATATGGTGGTTTTGGGACGTTAAGCCCCACATATCAATTTTATCATGCACCAACTCGGCCAGTCAGCAGTACCCCAGAAAGAGTCGTGATCTTCGTCGCCCAGCAGCACTGGGCCGCGAGACCACTATTTAGGCACTTGGCATCGAAGTGCTTCAGTGCGGACTGGTACATGACGGTAATGTCGAATGCCTGAATTCTTAGGCTCACCCGTGTGAGGTGACATGAAGGGCATTCAAGTTAGCTAACCAACTCAAGGCGTAGCAATCTCTCACAACTATAAAAGGCTTGCCGTGAAGGTAGGGGTCAAACTTAATGCTTGTCAGATGATGGCAAGTCGCTCCTTTTCTCTTGCTGAGGGTGGTACCAAAAGTAAGGTTGTCAATAAGCTACAGCCGCAACGAAAGGTGCTAGGCTTAATTAGACAAAAATGCTGTGAACAGTGGCTCCCCGTCTATCAAGCCCACCCGTACACGATTCACTACGTCGTTCAATCTCTGATGGCGGCGAAGGAAACACTAAATTGAGACTGGCATTCCAGACCCTTTTTTAAACACTTTGAGCGACTGCTATAAGCACACCAGCAGGGTACCCGCTAGGCCATTATACATAATTTTTTGTGTAGTAGAGAGGCATTTACTATGGTATCCTTCGTTGGTCTTCGGAAAATTGTGGTGCCTACGTGTTGCCCACTTGGAAGACAGTATGTGCAATTTTTCGATGCCCTGGCTGACGGCGAAGAATTATGCCTGAAGCTTTCGTAATGGCAGGCTGGAGCTTTTGATTGCTCAATCGTAAAACAATTCACTTTGTGTGACGCCTTGTTGTTTTCTGCTTTTATAAGACACTTTTTACATAACCATGATTCGTTTCCCGCCAACAAGGCTGTCTAAGGCGGTTTACAACAGCGTTTCGAGAAATGGCATGACTCGGTTGTAGAATACTGGTGTGGCCCACAAGGGACCCGGATCTTTATATTGAGCCAATGATGGTTTCATGCGAAGCATTTCTCAGGAAACTTCGGCTACATTGACCGTATCTGTGTATCGAGCCGCTTACGACGTTTAGCTCTTCTTGCCAGTTGGACAAAGGGATTTATACGAAAATTGGCATGACATAATTTGACTATACCGCAAGGAAATACACTATTCACAACATAAAAATCGTATGTATGTCATGAATGTCTTGAGTTTGTCATGGTCTTGCTCTCTTGCAGTGGTTTCGTTCACATGATATATTGCGAAACTGGTATGGTATGACAAAATTGCATGGCAAAAATGTGACAGGCCCTCACGTGGAAATCATGACATGCATGTCGTGTAAGTCATGACTACACGCCACGCTATTGGTGCGCTTGCGGTCGTTACACTATAGCTTCGCATATAAAACTAAATTTTATATTACGCGTCCTGAATAGATAACGAAGGTATGACTCATGCAAACATGATAATCATGACATGCGTGTCGCCCCGCCGCGGTGGTCTAGTGGCTAAGGTACTCGGCTGCTGACCCGCAGGGCGCGGGTTCGAATCCCGGCTGCGGCGGCTGCATTTCCGATGGAGGCGGAAATGTTGTAGGCCCGTGTGCTCAGATTTGGGTGCACGTTAAAGAACCCCAGGTGGTCGAAATTTCCGGAGCCCTCCACTACGGCGTCTCTCATAATCATATGGTGGTTTTGGGACGTTAAACACCACATATCATCATCATCATGACATGCGTGTCATGTAAGAACATGACTACAAGCCACGCTCATGACTCGCTCGCGGTCGTTTAGCTGGCTTCACATATATCAAATTCGGTTTTATGGGGCGTGGATGAATGACGAAAGTGTGTGGCTGTTGCAAACATAATCATGACCTGCGTGTAATGTAAGAACATGGCTACAAGCCACGCTTCGGATGCGCTCGCGTTCGTTTCGCTAGCTTCACATATTTCAAATTTGGTGTTACGTGGCATGAATTGACGACGAACACAAATGCCAGGCGCCAACATGGTAATTTTTGCATGCGCGTCAAGTAAGAACATGGCTATATGTCAGGGTCATCATGCGCTTGCGGCCGTTTCGCTGGCATCACATATTGGCAGTGAGGGCGACCGCTGGAGAGGCCAGCGCTGCTGTCGCTGTGACGTGGTAAACATGACGTGCCTGACATATGCCATCGTCAGTAAAGCGCACTTGCTTGAACCGCGAGTCAGTTCATTTTCTAACCTCCAGGTTTTTTGTGGGCTGGCTGCCGCAGTACCGGGTGCAATCGAATGAGCCTTATTGTGAATGAGCCCTTCCAAAACGTTGCGGCGACAATACACTTGACTGATAAAATTGAAGTTGGCAAAATAACGCAGCATTTGTCCTTTGCTGTGCAGCTCACTGAGCAGCCATTTTTCGTTGGGCGTCCATGTATCCGCAAAGATGTCGCGTCTAAAATTGAAGATTCAATGTTGGGTATGTATAACGGTGTACTTCGCGGATTTGTAGGCATAGGAATTTGTTGCCTTTATTTGTCCCAGGCAGAAAAAAAAACGATTCCCAAAGTGCCGATTCACAGCGACCATTCATTCGGCCCTGGTATTTAAATGAACGTGTAATGATGAACGTATGATGACGTCTCGCCCTGGTTTGAATTTTCGTGCGTACGCTAAAAAAAGAAGCAGCGGGCTGTAGGTTCGATAAAGCCGAGAATGAGGAAACAACCAAGGAGGCTTAAAACAATTGCCCGAGTGTAAATTCTTGTCCACTAGTTAGGCTGTGCCAATCGTAATATGTCGGCCGCGGCAGACATTTTTCTAGGGGCATGATTTGCTATTGCCGTTCGGGGGGGGGGGGGGGGTTCATGGCACGCCCGACGAGTTTAGCGTGGCAACCTCTCTTCGGGTCACACGGGGCTCAAAGTGCGTCCTTGTGTTACTGGTTTTCTTTAGTAAGCATGGAACCCAAGGCAAATTTTATTCGAGATTTTGTCACCGATACTAGTCTCTGCTCCTTACTCTTTCGGACACAATTATCTTTTAATTTATAATTAAAGTAGTCTTTAGTCTAACGATAGAAAGCCACTTGATGTCTAGGTGGGCACCCCCAGAAGATATCATGTTTCCGACTTATTTGAAGGGCAAAGTTTCGCTTCACTACGGCTGGCAAAGCTTTGCGGGAGCTTTCAGTTCAGCAATTTTTTTAGGGGCGAAGCTCCTTAGGGCGTGGGCTGTGCGTCCTCTGTATGTAGCCACCTCTAGTTTAGTTCTTGCAGTGTTCACTAGATGGCGGTACCGTCCCCTGTATGTAGCCACCTGTAGTTTAGTTCTTGCAGTGTTCACTAGATGGCGGTACCGTCTCCTGTATGTAGCCACCTCTAGTTTAGTTCTTGTAGTGTTTACTAGATGGTGGTACTTGTAGCTGATAATGAAAAGATGCAAGATGTTATAAACTAGAAAGCGGTACTTGTAGTTGATGAAAGACGCGAGATATTTTAAAATAGGAATGATGTCACATATGCGCGTGTCAATGGTTGAAGGCAATCGTTCGATTTAGTGCGGCGACGTACGCTAGGGGGAGCGATGTAATAAAATTGAGTGGGCAAAATGTACAGAGGATTCATGGTTTACCAGGTTTACCTCCGGAGCTTCGCCCACTAATCATCATTCACTTCGTGGATATGGCGGCACTTTTTATACCTCCTTGGAAACAACTCAGAACTGATGATCGCGTGTGCGGGAAGTACTTTCGCGAAAATATGTTGTGTACTTCGTTGATGTTGATATTTGGTGAGTATGACGTGGAACTTTCCGGGAAGGTACACATAAGAATCTGCGAAGTTCATTGATGCCAGGCCGACAGGCGTTTCCCAGTTGTCTGCAGCTCAGGGGTGGGGGGCGGGGGGGGGGAAGAATGTTTGGTTTAGATGCGTCCTTTTTTCTTAGCATATTCGGACGTTTCTTGCACATTTGGGAGTACTGAGCTGCTGTTAAACAAATCGGTTTATGCCAGAGACCAGACTAGCCACTGAAAACAAGGTACAATAATTGTAATTATTAGTCGAGCAAACGATGCGAGCAGGTATTATTGCAACGCTTGTGCATCGCATCGCATCAGTTAATGCACCCCGCGCAGAGAAGCGTGCGCAGTGAAGGCGAGGATTAGGGAGACAAAACATATGCGGGTGAACTTCCGCCTATTGAAATATGCCACAACTAACCGTCCACTAATAACTCTGATGAAACAAGCAGACCACGTGAAATATGGATGTGACGAGTTATGTTATTGCGGCAAAACAGTGATAGACACCCTTATGAAAAAAGTAAAGCGAACTTGACCGAAGCCGATGCGTCCGTACCCCTTCGCCCACTTGATCTCGCTCTGAAAACTAAGTAGAGGTAGGTGTTGCCGTAAATCCTGCGCGGCAGTCAACAACAGTCAAAATGTTACCTAGCGTCCGTGCACTTTCCGCGCAAAAGGAAGAGACAGGTACACGCCATATGGCTTGCCTCTGTAAACACACACGTTCGCGCAATGTGAGAATGCTTCGATTCACTGATCACCAGATTTTTCACAACAGCTCACCTTTTACCAGAGTGCCTCTTCACATTATGCGTCTATGACGCCATGTGCACGCGCTCTGTTGAAAGCGCACAGCGTGGCAATGATCGTACGTTGCCTCGCTGAATTTGTTTTTGTTTGTTTTTTTGTAGAATGCCCTAGATCGCTCCGCAGATTATACAAACGCAACCGACACATGCGAAGCGAGAACAGCCGCGGCAGAGCAGCCTGAATCACAAGAGTTAACGAACACTTCACACAGCTGATACCACGTGATGTAGTTTTATACGTCACAGAAGGATTCCGACAGCTGGCGCCATGGACGACGAAGGCAAATAACACGTACAAACATAATAATCATACGTGTGTCATGTAAAACATGACTACATGCTACGCTCGTATCGTGCTTGCAATGCGACCATTTATATAGCTCCATATATGCAAAATTTGGCATTACGTGACGTGAATGGACGACAAACACAAATGCCAGGCGCAGACATGATAGTCATGATATGGAAGTCAGGTACAGCATAATTTGCATTCGCAACGTAACGTTGTGCTGATTTTAGTGTGACATGTTAACCTTCCTAATTCGTGCATCACATGTCATCGATTCCCACTTTACCCGGGATTTGTCAATTTTTATTTAGTCATTTTTTTTACCTTTTGTTTGCGTTATAGTGGTTACCCACACTGGTGGCGGCGGCGGACAACTACGGCGCACGTGACCATTCTTTTAACCTCATAACATTTTTCGCTATGAAAACTGGTTAGCCACAAGCTTCGCCTTCAAGGGTTTAACGCGTTAGTGATGTCTGGTCCCTATAGTGCGTACTTTGACCACATATGTAGCGTAGTTTTTAGTGTATAAAGTTACTCGATAAAGGTTTATTCTGGATATCTACAATGTAATTGAGAAGTTTAATATTGTTCGTTTCAGTGAATTTTTTCGCAAGTTACTGCATTCTGTGTAATGCTAAGCAGGCCTATTGTGACCATTTGTGCTTGTAAAAAGTTTTCAAGCTTGTTATGCACCCACTACGTGGGGTAAGTGAACACGCGTAGCAACGTCTGGGCCTCTTGTAATGAATAGCCGACTTTAAACCGCAGTATTTATAATAATTCTCTGACACTTGATGACATCGTACGCTTGTAGAATTTCGCATTTCCACATTTTTGGCCTACCAATACTTGGAACCAGGGCCATATCAAACCATTCAATTTATCAGCTGAGATAATCAAAGAGACTAATATACGGCACTGTGGGCGTGAATAAATAAATCTAAGTAATATGCAGAAATTATTTCGCCGAGGCCAGCCAGGTGGCGGTAAGTTATGCAAATAGCTCCATAATTTCTTTATGCGCCGAATACTTGCTCTAAAGTTGCACTGTCAGAATAGCGAAGCGTTCCCCTGTGTAGAAAACACACCATATTCCCCTCCTTCCCCTGGAGCAAGGAGTTCTGAATTTGGAACCTCATTATGGCATAGGTTGTTTCGGGAATACAGGAATTTACGAACTTGAAGTCTCTGCCTTAGGTTACAGGGCCTTTCGGAAGCAATGTAGTTCGGTGTTTTTTTTTATGCGCTCGAAAGAGTTGTGCCTATCCTTGGGCATTCGAGACGTCGGAGGAGTGAGACTTGTGTTTATCACCTCTTGTGAGATGGCGGATGGTGCCTGCCCAGCAGGAACGTTCACACAAGTTTTGAATCTAACTGCAATTGCAGTTAACTGCACTTTCATTTGGTCCGGGGTCCCACTGACTGTTAACTCTGCTGGCCCTTTTTAGTGAGACGGAGCAGTAGAGGCTACCCTACAAGCTGAGGCTGCTGATGGCGTGGTCGCGATCACAGTGTGTGCAATGTCTGCGGGCGCAGGAAGACGTGGCGCGGCGCTTCGGCGCGTCACATCAGAGAAGGAGGGAGTGGACTGATGGAGTGCAAACCATTCACGCGCATCTAGGAAGGACAGAGTGAATTTGTCTTTCTGCTTGAGGATTTGTTTTTCTTTTTTCATAGCTGGGCACCGCGCCAGTAGGCAAGATAGTCTCCTTCTCAGTTCGCACAACAGACTGTTGAACTCCACGTGTCCGATGAGTGCTCCTTCGATGCACACTTTTCACAAGTAGGGCGCCCTCTGCAGCTTAGCGATCCATGTCCAAAGCGCTGGCGTTAGAAACATCGAGGATTTGGCACATTGGGCGTGACACGGAGCTTACAGTAGCCGGTTTCAATTGATTGGTGTAAGTCCCTGATACTGAAGGTAATAAATATGTGTTGGTTGAGTATTTCCTTATTGTATCATCGTATACCTACTTTCTGGACCTTACTACAATCTGGTCGGGCCATTATATTACACTTAGAAAGCACCGTGTTAACTTTTTGGGGTCATCTGGTGGCGTGGCTCTCATAGTTAACCAAGGTGTAGCATGTACACATCTATCACTACGAACACATCTCTATGCAGTGGCTGTTGAAGCAGTTCTTGTGAATAAACTTTTTAGCATCTCCCTTCTTCACTTACCTCCACAGTATCATCTTGGAGAACATGAATGCCCGCCCTTGACAGATGAACTACCAAAATCTTGTGTGGTTCTTGGGGACTTGAATGCACATGGAGGGATTCTCGCTGTGACGCATGAGGCCACCTAACTTAACAGTTCCTGTTCTCCTTCTGTACAAGTATATTGAACCGGAAAGAACACACAACTCGCCAACAAAACGTACTTGTTCATATACCTCCGCATGGTATCTTCATCACTCCTGTCCTTGCTTCCAGTAGGAAGTTATCTATCATCCCATCAGAAGCGGCCTGTTTCCCGTCGTGCTAAGGTCACCACTGTCAAATCACCGCTATCAATCAAGCCGCTATCAAATCGCTGCTATCACATCAAATCAATTGGGGACAGTTTAACAAGGTTGCCTTCTTAAGTTGGACTGACCTATCGTGTTTGAGCATATAGATGTGACAGTGCAGTAATTTACGGCCTTTCTAACAGACGCTGCAGCTCAACGCATCCCACAAACGTCTGGACTTGCCACGCACGACATGTCCCATGGTGGAACAATGAATGGCAAAATGCGCACAAGAGACGAATTATGCAGATTGCTATGGGACTCTCCTACAGCGGAGAACCTTGCAAACATCATGAACATAAATTCACATGAGGGTAAAATTTGGAACAAGGTCAGTAGCATAAAAAGGAGACACAGACACGCCAAATTTTCATGAAAATCAGGATTAGGGACCCGGACGTTGCGTTCAATATTCCTTGAACACTGTCTTCTGAGGAACGCAATAAATGAAGCGTAATTGAGCAAAAAACATAATAAAAATAAAACCTTCGTGGCCTATTATCGTCTTCGTCCACCCGTCATGATCGGTGGCTAGGGTGCTTGGCTGCTGACCTGAAGGTCGAGGGTTCGATTTCGACCATGGTGGTAGCATTTGACGCTAGAGGCCCGTGTAATGTGCGATGTTAGTGCACGTTAAAAATAGCAGATTGTCTGAATTTTTCGAGCCCTCCATTACGGCGTCTCGCATAAACGTATGTCGGTCTTGGGACGTAATACCCCACATATCATTACACGGTAGTATAATAGAAGTTAAAATATTTTACATGATTTAGGATTTAGCAAGATCCAGGATTTCATTACCATAACAGTATTTCTGATATACAACTGGTGTGAAGACTTCAAAGGCTATAAGTTGCACGTCGACCACTGCGAGAAAAAACAAAGGGTTTCACTGTACCGTAGTTCTCTACCAGACCTAGAGAACCATGCAGAAGGATATATACGCCTAACATTTCAAAAGAACTACCTGAGAAGTTGTTCTCAGCTAGTTAAAAAAAAAGTTGAAATTCTCTGACCTGTGTAACTTCATTGGGTATGGTGTGCTTGTATGTAATAGATTCTATTGGTTCTTTTTTGTTCTCCTTTTATTCACTGCGTGTAAGCAAGCAATTATGTTTATTGTGTGTGTGTTCGTTGGCAAAAAAATAATTTTTGACTATGCAACACATCGCTGTCACCGGCTCCGCCTGGCCTAGTCGCAAAAGTCCTCGGAGACTTACAGGCCCGTTGTTTTGCACTTTGTACGAATGTGTACACTATTAATATTATTGTTATTGGTGTTCTCCAACATTCGCAAAATCATGTTATCGTAGAAAAACCGGCGAGTATAACGCGTCAAATTGTCTAGGTAAACTTTGGTATGTGAATGTCTGAAGAGCTGTGTGAAGATGAATGTCGCGAAAAAACTGTGCAATGACGAATAACATAAAACAGTTTGGACACAGTTTGTGAACGACGAGCTTGGCTCGTGCATAACATTAAAGGTACACTAAAGGGGAAAACAATTAAACATATACTTATAGTAACATATACAATAACATGTACTATATAGTAACATTTACTTTTCCAAACCTGAAAACACCATTCATTTACCGCGATAGGACGCTCAATAAGCGAGAGAAAGAAAGAAATAAAAGGAAAGAACAGGGAGATTTACCTAGAACTTCTTTTCTACCCTCTACGGGGGGGGGGGGGATAAAGGCCGGAAAGAGGATAGAGACGGAGATGGATGGATGGATGAAAAACTTTTATTGGGGTCCTGAAGGATTCCACCCCCGTCTTATAGGGGTAGGATCGGGGGCCGCTCCCACAAAATAAATCAGAAAATACACATGCGCACGCTTACATGGCGTTACGATCATAGTCGTTTAGAAAGGCCGAATGAACGCCAAAAGCGCAGGAAGCGCCTTCACAGTCTTCTTCTGCGACAAAGTCCTCTCGGTAGCGCAGGATTCTTTCTTCCGAAAGAGTCTGGTTGTCCAGTTCGTCTAGTGCATTGCAGAGTGACTGTCTCTGCGAGCAGTATTGTGAGCATTCACACAGAATGTGCCAAGTTTTTTCGTCAGTGCCGCAGTGGTCGCATGCAGCAGTGTCAGCCATTCCTATGCGGAACGCGTGCGCATTGGTAAAAGCGACGCCCAACCATAATCTGCAAAGCATAGCAGCGTCTCGTCGGCGAAGTTCTGGAGGAATTTGAAGACTGAGAGTTGGGTCTAAGGTACGTATTCATGTCTGAAAGAAATGTGACTCCTTCCACTGCGACGCGGTGCGCTTGCGAGCAAGTTTGCGGAGTTTCCGTGCAGCGTCAGTTCCAGAGAGCGGAATTGATATTCGATTGCTTTCAGTACGGGCAGAACGAGCAGCTCGATCGGCCCGTTCATTGCCAATAGGAAACAAGTAAAAAAAGCGAAGAATTGTGCGATATACCATCTGCTGCCGGCTTCCGGTTCGAGAAGAGTTGACGACGGCGAACCACTCCGTCGCAAGCCTCAGATTAATCGGGATTCGCGTGCGCGGTCACCCGTTTATCTTCGTCCTGATAAATCATGGTTGGTTGTTCAGCCGTTGCCTACTCCAACTCGAGCGTTAAAGGCAACCGCAGGTGTCGATTTCCATGGAATGAAGAAAAAAAATGAGGTGGGCCGCAGCTGTGAAAAGAGCCCCAGCGGCAGGTAGCGTTTGGGTACCGAACGTTGAAGCCAGAGTGTGCGACGATTATTTTATCGCAGGTACAAGTGTATTCCGCACTAATAAAAAAGTTTACGCATGGATTTGCTTTGAATATTATATCAAGAAATGAAATGTTGCGCAGGCGCGCCTAGCAAAGATATTACAGGAACGCGTGGGTGAAATCTACTTGCCCTACGAGATGAGCGCCGGCCATTGCACCTATATATGACAAAAAAAAAAAACCGCGAAAGCTTCACTCAAGCGTAAGTCTACACGTAGCGGTGGACGAGTCCATTTTCGTTTATCTTGGTTAAACTGTGCACCGGGATGGCACACAAAGAAAAAAGTGCGTTAAACAAGCGATTATTCGGAACCGTCTATCTCCGACTCTATTGTTTTTGTGCCGCCGTGCCGCGAAGCTTGACAAAGATCGCCCCGCCGTGTTGGTTTTCTGGCTAAGGTACTCGCCTACGGACCCGCAGGTCACGGTATCGAAACCCGGCTGTGGCGGCTGCATTTTCGATGGAGGCGAAAATGCTGTAGGCCCGTGTGCTCAGATATGGGTCCACATTTAAGAAGCCCAAGTGGCCTAAATTTCCGGAGCCCTCTACTACGCCGCCTCTCATCATTAATGGTTTGGGGATGTTAAACCCCACATATCAATCAGCTTGACCAAGATCAGCGTTCAAAAGCATCTAGATTTGACTAAGAGATGAATCTCAGAGTGCACTCAAGGCTAGAAAAAAAAATCTCAATGCACTCAGTAAGGGCTGCGCTTCATGCCGACAGACTGACAAACAGCGATGCCGAAATGAACTCTTAGCACACTGCGACAGTCATCCTCATTCCTTGAGATCTATAAAATGGTGATTTTGATAGATAGATATTGATTGGATTGATTGATATGTGGGGTTTAACGTCCCAAAACCACCATACGATTATGAGAGACGCCATAGTGGAGGGCTCCGGGAATTTCGACCACCTGGGGTTTCTTTAACGTGCACCCAAATCTGAGCACACGGGCCTACATTTCCGCCTCCATCGGAAATGCAGCCGCCGCAGCCGGGATTCAATCGCACGACTAGATAGATAGATGTAGATAGATAGATGTAGATAGATAGATGTAGATAGATAGATGTAGATAGATAGATGTAGATAGATAGATGTAGATAGATAGATAGATGTAGATAGATAGATAGATGTAGATAGATAGATAGATGTAGATAGATAGATAGATGTAGAGATATGGATAGATACATAGATGGATAGATACATAGATGGATAGATACATAGATGGATAGATAGATAGATAGATAGATACGCTCAAAGTCACCAAAGGTCGCTAAGAAATGCTTCGCATCTAAAAAAGTGCTCATGGTTATGTGCTCGTTTTTAGTATCGACTGATCTGTTAGCGAAACTCACAGTATACCCGAGCATCATAAAGGCATTGCAGAAATTTTAGTGCAATAAAAAAGTTTTCTTACCGTTCACGGCTTTCGTAGCTTGTCATATCATCACAGTCACGGTTAGCAAAAACAAAAAAAACTCCTAAAGCACTGACATTGCACGAAGAGGTGCTTTTTTCAACGGAGCGGTACAAAAAAGCGCGCGTGCAGATGCTAACCCACGGGGTGCGTCGAACTGGAAGCCGTCGTATCTCGCAGTTCCCTGCTATTGCACATATTACCGGTCACCTATTAATCTACAACGACTTGGAAGCCATTTAAATGCTATTTCATGTCCTTTCTGAATTCCTTTCGCATGTTCTTTCTTTGCAATCTCGAACACCAGTTGTTCGTAGGGGCCTCGGCGTAAAGGTGATAGAAGAAATTGCAGTGCCGCCTTAGAGTCTCGGAAAATCTTCCATGAATTTCGATGTGGTGCGAAGAGCTGTGAGCTCCACTCCCATCGATGTCGTAAGGTGGGAGGTCGTGAATTTACTTGTTGTGGCTTTTATTGGTATAACAAAAGATGTCGTTGAACTGTTCTGTAAACCAGAGCCGTTGGTGTATAACTGTATACAGCCTTGGTACGTCGCGTATAACAAGAGCAGAGGTAGCTGCTTAAGAGCAGGTGACGACATATCTGCTTTTTCCTGAATGCCAGGTATTGTTAACCTGAAGTTAGCTTGATTCAGGCACCAAGCCCCGCCACGGTGGTCTAGTGGCTAAGGTACTCGGCTGCTGACCCGCAGGTCGCGGGATCGAATCCTGGCTGTGGCGGCTGCATTTACGATGAAGGCGGAAATGTTGTAGGCCCGTGTACTCAGATTTGGGTGCACGTTAAAGAACCCCAGGTGGTCAAAATTTCCGGAGCCCTCCACTACGGCGTCTCTCATAATCAAATAGTGCTTTTGGGACGTTAAACCCTACAAATCAATCAATTGATTCAGGCACCAAGGAGGAGTCGAAGGCCTCGCGGAGGGTGTCGAGCATGTTGGCAAAGAGTCGCGATACGTGGTTATCGTTTGGCAAAAGAACAGACGTGGTCTGTCTGCTGTTAAAGAGGCTAGGTGGTGGCAAGGTGTCCGAGCAATGTGGCTAATACAGGGTGTTTCACATAAATTGAGCCAAGAATTTTAAAGTGAAAGCCACTTAGGAGGCAAATTGAAATAAACGCATACTACTCGCGCCTACTAGTGGGTCCTACGTAGCCTCTAGCTGATAAAAACAAAGTGCATTGTCACCAAGCAATGTCATCATTTTCACCTAGCCTACAAAGTTTCAGAAAATGTCTTCGAGTTATTCTCGTGAAAACACACCCACTAATACATTTGTAAACTTTTGCTGTAAGTCAGCGCTGTGGTATGTGTCCTTCTTTGACTGGTTTCTCGTCTTTCGCGTTGTTTCCTCCAATAGGTCGTACCAACATGCCCAAGCAAGCACTGTAGCGAAGACACTCATGTGGACGCCGCGGACCGCGTGTCCACATGAATCTACATGTCCACATCAGTCCACATCATGGTGTCCACATGAGTCCACATGAGTCCACATCATGATGTCCACATCATGATGTCCACATCATGATGTCCACATCCGTCCACATGAGTCCACATGCGGACCGCGTGTCCACAGGAGTCCGCGTGTCCACTTCTGCTCAGGGCGTCCCGTATTATTATAACATGGTTTCGGGACGTCACAAATCGACATTTATTATTTATATGTTACAGATAGTGAGCCACTGTGGTTCAGACGCGCATTAGGTTGGCTTGGCGTACACTCTCGAAGTGGTCACAAAACAAACAAAATAAAAAGTGTCGACCCGTAACTGTTTCTCCTTACGAGGACACCCCCGACTTTTTGGCAGAGAGTTGAGGTTTGGGGAGTGAAAGACAAAGAAATAGGGAAAGATTGTGTAAAATAATAATTAAAGAAAAGTGACTGTTGCACGAATCTCCGCCCACCGCCCAGCCAGCCGGCAAAGACGCAAAGGCTATCAAGAGAATCACTGCTTAAGAAAAAAAGAGAGCAGGTCCTTAAAGCCGCGTTTCAAAAAGAAAAAAACTTTGGGAGTGAACAAAGGGTACAATTCTGATTCCATTGTTCCTAACTCAACTGAGGCTTTGTTGTTTTTTTGCAGGGTGTGACACGGTCTCAGAGATCGCTACACTTAACATTCATTTTTCGCGGCAAACAGCGACGCCACCGACGCCAACAACATAACATCCAGGAAGCGGGCTCTTTGACGCTATCGCAGTATTATACCAATGAGCAATAACGTTGCCTTCCTGGCTCTAATTCTTCACATTGTTCAGCCAAATGCCTCAATAGGAAGCTACACTGGTTTCAGTGGATGCTTGGAGGGTTTTCACTCGCACGCTTCTTACCAAGTTCACACAATTCTCAAGCGTCAGCGTTTCTAACGGGTTGAAAACATTCGTACACATTGAAAACCGAAACTAATTTAATGCTGATTCGCTTTCGAAGCCAGTTGTAACACGCCCACGAATTCGAGAGTAACAGCGAACAGAAGGAAAAATGAGCGCGTTAAAATCGCATAAATACGGCAACTTTCCTTCGACAACCTAGACACCTGGCAAGTTTTCCAGACAGAAGCGAAAACGCTTGGCTGGGAAGTCGCGCAGTTCCATGCATTTGCCGCGTTGAGACCATAATCTGATAAGCGTGATCCGAAGATTCACTCCCGGCGCATCCCTCGCCGTCTGCTATCTTGTCCGTTGCCATGGCAACGACTGAGGACAGCGACATGTCGCGGCCTGAACTTGTGTTCGCCGCCCAATAATGTGTATGTAGTGCATTTGTCTGTTGTGCAGAGCTTTGCAGAAGACGTGCAAAACGGGATGACGTGCAGTACGAGTTTGAGGGAGGCTGAGGACGCTACGCAGCTCCCGCCGAGCGAAAGACTTGCTAAGCCTCGTTGTCCCGATGCACTGCTGCGAGCCATACAAATAACCTATGCAGGACCTTCTTCGTTGGTTTCAGATTGGAAATGGTCCGTGAGTATGACTCCATGCTTTTCAAGCCATCTTATCGCCTTGTGCGACGTTTTTCGAGCAGTATCAATTATAGCAAAGGTTCATAAGAACGCGCATTTATAGTGGTGCCATACAGCTGGGCTGTTTTTGTCTATCGGTGCTGCCTTTCGGCTCGTTTCGACGGCTGCTAGAGTTTCAAATGAGACGCTCACTTAGTGTGCCTGCCTTGGTGTTTTAAATAGTGTGTATGCTTGCCACATGCTAAAGATTTCTAATTAGGTTGAGCTTACGCGTTCAGAGACTAGAAAAAAGTAACTGCAAAATAAACAGTCGGGAGCTCGAATACGTTACCAATAGTTTGTAATTATTGGACGATAATCACGCGAACCGCTTGTTGGTCTTGTTTCACTGCTTTTCACGGATTACCACGACGCCCACAGTGGCGATTGTGCCTTACGCCTTGTTGACGGCGTGCGTGTGGCTTTAGGCTTTATAGCCACATATGAACCTTTTTTTTTACGAAGATGAGGATTGCTCTCTCTCTGGACTCTTGTACGAAGCTACAAAAGCCGACGTCACAGCCTCGGCACTGCTTTTTTTTTGGGGGGGGGGGGGAGGTCACGTGCACTAAGAACACCCCAGGGAGGACTATGGCGGCACTCAGGGATCTTTAAGGCACTGCGCCATGCTCCCTACCGGGCTGCAGAAATTACGTGCCTTTCTCCTCTTCTAACCACTACCACCACCATCTTTGAGTGAAATGGTCTCGGCACGTGTTCATAAGGCGTTTTTGGGGCTGGTGTGTGTGTTTCGGGGCAGTCGTTCATCTGCGCCTATCAACTGGCCAGAGAAGGCCGCGGTCCCGTATGTAGTGGCACGCGCTATCTGTGGTTGTTGCGATTTTGTATTCGTCTCTTCTCGGTTTTGCGAGTATGTCGAGGAAATGTGATACCAAATAGTTAAAGAACAAACTACTTAAGGCTTCGCGTTAGCGCTTGTCTCCACTGTGGCAAGCTTTGCGTACGCTATTTGTTGCAGTTGCTGTCATTGCGCTGGAACCATAATGCCAGACAATTAGCGTTTGCTGTTCTCCCGCAGGAAATTTGAAATAGCGTGTGGCCCGCGAAGCCCCTTTGCAGTTATTCGAGCGTGCGTCTGCTTTCGCGGGGGATAAACGACATTGGAAAACTCGTATGGCACTCATGCGCAAACGCTACGCCCGCAACATCCGCTAATGAATAACGTACGCTATTTGAAAAGTTTTCAATACGTCATTAGCGCATCGTGTCCCATGAATCATAACCCCGCATACGCTATTGTGATACGGTCCGCTATGCTGCCTACGATCTGAATAGGCACTCCCTGAATAGTGTTCCTGTAGCTTTGTGTCAGCGTTTGCTGCCACCGCACATGCATCTTTAGGAGGCCACTCAGAAAGGGCAAAGGAACCCAAATCCCGGCGATCGTTACTTGTCGACCGACGGGTATCGCAACTAGCGATCAAGACCAGACCGTTTGAACCACTGCTACCGACGGGATCGCACCACGGCGTCGATTCCTGGTGGACACTGAAGGCCCTCAAGCCACCCTGCATGCATCTGATGGACATCACTTTAAAGTCATTACAGCCAAATCCAACGTCTGTCAGAACGTTCACATATTTTTTGGTCCATGTGCCACGATAGGACATTGTTACTGCAGCCACGACCGGAGAGGAGTTGGGGTTGATTTGCTTGGTGAGCTCAGGGAAGAAGTACTTGTTTCGCTTTAACTCGTAAGCCTCCGAGAGGGCTACCTGAGTTCCCACGACCTGCACATCCAGCACCACGCTTTGTTGGTCTCTATGAATGACCAAATCCGGGATTTTCGTGCCTTGTGATGTCCGGTAGTGGAATTCCTGAAGTACCTTTCATCCTTTTTCCTTGAGTCGAGAGGTTTTAGAATATTGTACAAAATATTTTGCGTTCGCGTACACTGTGGATTGTTATGGAAGGGTGAACACAAGAGTGCGTGCCCTGCGCGGCGGCTGCTTGAGGAGCGTTCAAGCGAGATTGGGTGTAACCACAGCTCTTTTGTCATGTTATCTTGGGGCGAGCACCACCTTCCGCTTGAAGGCGATTACACTAGACAGTGTCCCGGCCTCTTGCATGAGAGGCCGGTCCGGCGCCACATCGGTTTTTCTCAAGTGATTAAAACAGCGCCACGCCTTTTCCTTACGCGCATTCGAAAAATTTAACAATCTATTCTTGAACGCTCCTCCATTGAATGCTTCTTACAAGAGTCAGTGTTTCCCTGTTATTACGCTGAAACACTCTGTCGACTAGAGAAGGCGTATTCCAGTGCCCGCTTCCGCAAATAATGGTCGCTGCCTATTAACGATGATCGGCAGCGATTGGTGAGTATAGCGCTGTGCCATGTTTAGCCGACACTCGGTCATGAGTCGGTTCGCTTGGTCCTGAGACGCCATGGACCTGAGTCATGTGAAGCATACAGTTTCCTAAAGTTAATTGGAGGGGGAACTAGCTCTGCTACGATCGTTCAGCGACCATGAGAATATTGGGTAGTACAAGAATTTGCCTCATCTTCGTAGTTTCAGGTGGTGAATCGCACTTGTGACTTTGTTTATTGCTTGCTCCAATGTCGTTTCAAATGAAAGAACAGACACTTTTGAACATCGGGATCCGATTTGAAACGGTAAGCATAAAATATTAACGTGGTGAAGCGCAACTGCTGAACTTTTGCCAATTGTTTTGTGACAAGGCAGCTTCAAGCCACGCAAAGCCACAAGAAACGTAAAGCACGAAGACTAGGCAAATAAGTTTACTATATATACTGTAATTCCTATGCTCGCTGAAGGACCATGCATTGCAGCTCCCATAGACAAGAGCGCCAGAGCTCTCTCGCGTGTATATTTAGGAAACTCTATGGATGGAAGGACGAACTCCTCGTTGAGGATTGTTTGAGAACTCTGGTCCTGATCGTTTGGCTAACGTGAAATTACTGGAGGTTCCAGGGTGGGCGAGCGGGTACAATTCCGACTTCCCGAACAATTGTGATTCTAACATTGTCACGTATGAACGGCCCCGTACGCATGTGTACGAACACACACATATACTCGAACTCGCCTATTCATCGCATAGATACATATAGACCGTGACAGAGGACGAATGAATCGACGATTCAAGGTTTACCAATTAAACCCTTCGAAGTTTTGCCCTACTCATCATTATTCACATCGTGGATATTGTCATGTTTTTAGTCCGAGCTGCTAGTTTGGAGATTTTTCTTCATTGTTACTCAGATACAGATTGATATTTCAAAATCTGTTAATTTTAGTCTGATAAATGATCTCAGCGTTAACTCTTGAGAACAGAGTATTTACTTGAATTACGCTTTTCATAGAACACATAATATATTAGAAACCAAATTTTCATGCATCAACCAGACGCTCTTACTGCAAGCGTTAACTTTGCTAGGAAAAATTGCGAACACCTAATTCAACACACAACTAATGTGACAACACAGTATTTCACGCGCAGATCACTTTTGCGTCTTTTTGGGGTGTTTGAGGTTGCTTTGATTCGCTCCTCTATGACGTGTACGAGTATCACGGGTCACGAGAGGCTGCCTATGAAGACAGCGTACAGTCTGAATCGCACTTGCATTGTAGGTTCAAAAGAACCATATCGAACAGCCCCTGCTTTGTAACGCTCCACTGCAGGATGTCCATTCAGCATTTTTTTATTGGAATAGAAAATAAACGGAGTTTTTGTCACCGTTACTTGGTGATCGCTACCCCTTTTCACTTTATTTATACAAATAAAGAAAATAAAAAACAATAGCATATATACATATATAGTCCTACATGGACGAGAGCAAAAGTTTTATGGGCAGAACAAACACGTAGATGCCACGCTCACTTTTAACTTTCATTCTGACGAAGCGGGATTGCACTGAGGCATCATTCTGTCTATTTTTTTTGAAAGCAAATGACTGTCTTTCACCATCCTACATAGCTGATTCAGGCGGGGCCTACCGCATCAGCAGCGGAACTTCGAATTTCATTGTCGAGGTTGTGTACGGCGCCACGTGGGAGGTCACGGAGGACATGTGGCAGCACAGCGTCGCCGAAAACCCAACCTGCGAGAACGTCGTGCTCATTCAGGTGAGTGTTATTCTCTGGCACGTCAGTGAATTCGTTCCTGTGTAGTAATATTTCTCTAATTATAATTTTTGCTATAGTGTTCATCTTTCCTGTGCTGAAAGCTAAGCGGCTTCATTGCTGCGATGTTATTTACGATGTCATAGGCTTGATTTGGGCAATGGCTGCCGCATTTTCGTTTTGGTGAAATACAATAGCTTTCATGCACTCAGACTAAGACATTTGTTAATAATCTCTAGATTGTCAAAATATAGGCCGTTTTCCCGAGTCTGGCATTGCTCTCCACCTTACCGTAATTTTGACACGTGAAGTGGCAAAACTGAATCATTTATCTATTGTCCTGTTAGTCAGAATCATTTAAAACTAAAGATTATGCTCTCCTAATGTTCAAAGTGGGTTTGAGTTGCTAATGAGACATATCGATTGATGTGTAGTCGAATACCTTGCGCTATTGTTATTCAAGACGCCGTCTTGAACCTGTTCAGGGACGGCGTAGTTTTGATGCATGTTTTCTGCTTTGCATAACATTAAATTTGACCAAAGTTCGGTAAATGCACGCGGTCAACGCATTATTGGGCTTCACGTTGATGATAGTCCTCTTTCTCTAGCTCTTGAGATATTTTTACATACCTGTCGTGGTAGCTTAGCAGGTAAAATGTCACCATGCTCAGCTGTAATACCACGTTCGATGCCTTTTCCAAGAGGCCAACATTCAATGGGTACAAAGTGTCAGAACACAGTGTACTTGAAGCTGCATGAGTTTTAAATTATCTTTAGTAAACAAAGCAAATATGAAGTCCACTACTACGAAACCCTTCATAATTGCGTTGTGAGTTTTGCATGTTAATCTGAAGAAAGAAGCTTTTGTGGTCACTGGATCCATCACATTAGTCGTTAACATTGCTGATGCGGGTGTTGTCAAGGCTGTGTGTACTTCACCTCTGAAATATACTTCATGATGAACGCAGCAATTAAACTGCAGAATTTAGTTCAGGTTAGTTCCCAGGGCATCCTGGGCATGCAACAGCTGCTGCTTGCAATCAGAGTTCACAATTACTGTCTTAGTGCGTCGCCACAGCACACGGCTTGCTGTAGCATGGGTCGCACACTATACGTTGACGTTGCTTTCTTTTTTCCCGTCGCAGTAGACCCTTTTAGAAAAAAGGCGCCCCGAGCACCACGGACGCGAACTACAGTCTGCCGCCATTGTGAGGGCTCCTCAGCAGACGACGCAGGCTGTGTGTCCCAGCGACGCTGATGCGCGTGTCTTGCAGGTACGTCACGGGAAAGCAGGGGCATTAATAGCCTCTGCTTCAACTGTCTTAAAGAAAATTACTACTTGCAATCGTTTGTGGTCTTTTTGAATACCTTCTCACAAAAAAAAATTGGCCCTGTATCTGGAAATTTCACTGCAAATGTCGTCGAAAGACAATATTGCCACGTTCCATTTCTCAAGTTTTGGTATCGCCCAAACCCATTACACAATTCTCAGCGCAAACCGCGGCTGCAGTTTTCGAGAAGCTTCAGGACTGTAGTGGATCATTTCGATAAGATCACGCCCACTCCGTGAACTGTACAGATTATTCTGGAACCTACGTCACCGCCAGCGATAACGTTAGAACATTCGATGGCAAGAGTATAAATGCCGACGCACTTCGCCACTGATCGACGGCCGGCGTTGATCAGTGGCGGCGTTGATCGACGGCCGGCGCTCCGTTCATTGCTATCTGTGCAAGACTGCTATTGTAATCAGACTCTCCGTTTACCGGGCACAAGTTCGCCCCAATAAACAGTTAATTCCCAACATAAAGTTTTCTGTCTTCGGCCATGTCACGACCCCGTGACATCTGGTGGAGGTGCTGCTTTATTCATGTACCGGACGCCGCCGTCAAGCCGTGAACCCAGCCCACGGTGCTGAGAAGACACCGACGACAACCAGAAGCAGCAAACAAGCCGCCGACAGCAAGGTCTACCACCGGAGTATGGGCTTCTACAAGACAAGGCGCGGAAGACCACGGCCATGACCCCGACTGCAGCGACAATGACAACCGCAGCGTCACAACCCACGATGGTCATGCATCAACCCAGGGAACCACCAATTTTCCATGGGTCATCGTTCGAAGACCCGGAGTCCTGGTTAGAAACATACGACCGTGTGGCCGCCCTCAACCACTGGAACAATGACGAAAAGCTGCGTCGTGTGTACTTCTATTTTGAAGACACCGCAAGGACCTGGCTCCAGAATCGGGAATCCACGCTCCGAACGTGGGATGTCTTCTGCGGCGCATTCCTGCAAACGTTCGCGAGTGTCGCTCGCAAAGAGAGGGCCGCTGCGTTACTAGAGACCCGGGTTCAGCTGCCTAATGAAAATGTTGCCAATTTCACAGAAGAGATGACCCGCCTCTTCTGTCACGCTGACTCAGACATGCCTGAGTAGAAAAAATTTCGTCTTCTCATGCGAGGGGTCAAACAGGAGCTCTTTGCGGAACTCATGAGGAATCCACCGAACACCGTCCAAGAATTTGTATCCGAGGTGAACACTATCGAAAAGACCCTGGACATGCGCACCAGACAGTATAATCGTCGCCTGACTCCAAAATGCGCTGCCGCTCAAGCCATTGACTCCGACGACCTGCGTGATACCACCCGAGCGATCGTGCGGGAAGAGCTGCGCAAGCTGTTGCCTTCAGCGCAGCCTCAAGTGGATTCGATCGCCGACATTGTGCGAGAAGTTCGGCAATCACTTCGAATTCCCCAAGCACCGCTGCCCAAGCCGAGAACTATGAGCTACGCCGCTGCAGAGTGCTACTCCTCCCCGTCCACGCCAAAACGCCGCCCCATCACACTTCCGTCGCCAGACGACACCGCCGCCACCACCCCCACCGACGTCCTACCATTCGCCAGCGGGCCAGCGCAGCGCGCAGAGGAAAAGCGACGTTTGGCGTGCACCTGGCAACCGCCCGCTCTGCTACCACTGCGGCGAGGCCGGGCACACTTACCGCCGTTGCCAGTGCCGACAGATGGGACTGCCTGGCTTCGCCGTCAATACACCATGTTCGCAGCCTGGAGAACGGCCACATGACATCGCCCACTACCTGACAGGAACTCAGTGGACACCACGAAGTCCTTCCCGTTCACCGTCGCCAAGCCGTCGCATGTCACCGCACCACCGTCAGTACTCTGGCCCAACGCGAGGCCGGTCTCCTAGCCCGTATCCGGGAAACTAAGGACAGCAACCGATGCAGGTGCGGTTGCTGTGCGACGAACTACCGAAGATCCTCCGACGACGACGACGCGACGGAGCTTTCCGAACACAACGCCAACCTGGAATGAATGAATGAAACCATGTTTATTCCACTTTGTTCGCGCCGAAGGCGCTGCGGTGGACAGTCAGGGCACTATAGCAGGGGGGGGGGGGGTAGAGCTGCCTCCGTTTTATTACCGGACGTCATGGAGGCAGCTAAGTGGGGGCCGCTTGAATGGCTTGAATCTTGTGGCTGTCGCGGAGCTGGTCGCCAACCGGTGGCGCGGCCGGGTCCTGGAGGAACATGATGAGTGCTCGCCAGAACTCGATGGCGCGATCAGGGGGCGAAGGCTCCGGGCAGGCCCATGTCCGGAGAGAAGAAGGCCAGGGTCCCCGTTTTATGGTGGCCAGGGCACGGAGCCTAGGCGGGTTGTACACAGGGCACTCCCAGCACAAATGGTTGAGATCAGCCCGGCAGTTGCACGTGGAGCAGAGACCTGTCACGGGTGGTGGCGTGTCACCCCTGTGGAAACGGTTCAGCAAGAAAGGGGTAAGGAGTGTTCCTGCCTGAATTCTCCGAAGCAGGACAGACTCTCTCCGTGTGAATACCTTCGAAGGAAGCAATGGTATCGAGAGTGGATTACCCACTGCTGTGAGGTAGGCGGCGCGACGTTGTTTGGTAATGTGCTTATCTGCTATCGGATCTGCTAGCTCGGGTGGGGTAGCCAGAAAAGTGGAAGGAGTATCGGAAGCTCTGGCTAGCGCGGTGAGGAGATGAGCGCGCGCTAATCTGTGAGCCTTCTCGTTTCCGGGGATACCGCAATGCCCGGGGACCCAGTGGATGGTAACGTCATGACCACATTCGCGGAGCAGGCGCGTCTGGTGTCGGATCTTCTGGAGTACAGGATCTGTGTAAAGAACATTAGCGCATGCCCGATGGGCAGCCTGGGAATCAGTGTACACACGATGGTGAACAGGGTCAGTTTGAGGTGACATTTCGAGGGCCCACTCCAAATAGTCTAAGATGCCCACTAGCTCTGCTCGAGTGCTATACATCGCATCTGCTGAAGCATGATAACGTCGGCTCTGATTTCTGTTTGTCTGGTCGTACCACGCAGTGGCATAACAAGTGTTACTGGTACCGTCTGCAGGAAGTGCAGCGTCAGTGTATACGACGCGTTCAGTCATGGGGAGTGAACTCGTGGCCCTAGCATGTCTCTTGGCGTAGTTAAGGCGCCGTGCTCGCTGATTAGGGTCCATATTCAACGGAAGTGGCTTGCCGTCGGTGAGTACCGTGATTTCCCAAGGCGGCGTTTTGTTAGGCAGCATGGGCAGTGTGTTGATGTCATACCCGAGAAGCATAAGCGTGTATCGCCCGGCATTTGTTGCGCGAAGCCTCGTTTCCTGTGTGTGGATGTGCATGTCGATGAGCTCGGTCAGATTATTGAGCTTGCTGCAGCTCTTGAGCGCATCCAGGCGTGTGTACCTTGGTAGTCCGGTAACCATGCGTTTGGCCTCGTTAAGCAGCCGGTCGAGTTTGATTATCTGCGTACGCCAACCTGGCAAAGCCCTGACGGCGAAAGCTCACTTACCGAAGGTGGCCCGACGACGCAACATGGAAGCAGCGGAACAAGCCGACGCAGCCGTGACCCGACGCCACGCCCTAACTGTAATGCGAGACGGTGAACTAGTGACCTCGACGTTCTTATCGACGGCCACAGTGTGACAGCTCTGGTCGATACTGCAGCCGACTATTCCGTAATCAGTGGGTCGTTCGCCACGAAGTTAAAGAAAGTTAGGACAGCTTGGGAAGGCCCCGAAATCCGCACAGCCGGAGGTCATTTCCTAACGCCAGGAGAAATCTGCACAGCGAGAGTCACCATTAACGGCCGTATTTATCCTGCAGACTTCGTAGCCCTACAGCATTGCTCGAGAGATGTCATCCTTGGCATGAACTTCTTATGCCTCTATGGCGCATTCATCCTCTTAACAAATTCGATAACGTTATCTACAGAAGAAGCACTACCGCCGCCGTCAGGGAACCACGTCTTGAATGTGTTGAAAGAACGATTCACAATTCTGCCTCGCTCCAGCGTCATTATTTCAGTCGGTGCACTGAGATCACCTGACTTGGAAGGCGTCGTTGAAGGCAATCAGCATCTGTTGGTCACCCGCAATATTTGCGTCGCAAGAGAAATTGCAGAGCTGCGGGGAAGCAAAGCAACGGTAATGCTCACGAATTTCAGCAATGAATACAAACACGTGAACAAAGGAACAACGGTCGCATACATCGAAGAAATTGGGGACGCCACCAGTGCTTTCGCCCTCGCCGATTCTGCGGAACCTGCTCAGAGAAACCAAGCCCCTCCCCCAGCTTTAGACGTCAATCCCAGCCTTCCGAACAATAAAAGAACAACTCAAGACCCTGCTTGCTTGCTTGCTTATTCCTTTCTTTTGTGGCTCTCACCCACTAAGGGGGATTGGCCAAGATGCCGGTGGTTAATGCAAGTCAATACCTCTAGGTTTTCTAGACTAGGGGAATATGTTTACTGTGTTTTGACTGTGAAATTAATTTGGCGCAATGTAAAAAAAAGAAAAAAGGGGGGGGGAGTAGAGAAATAATAAAATCTGAGGTGTAATCGTTATATGAAATTCTTCTGAAAGTTGAATCATTGCAGTGTATCAGCTAAATAATAAATGGTAGTGTGACTAGTAAAATTAGGAAGCTGATCACTGACTCAGCAAGGTAATCTTCTTGTGTTATATAGGAATTCGCAGAGAACCCCGCAGATGTTCCTGCGGGGTTCCCAATGAATCGGCCCCAAAAGACAAGATATTGGAAGTATTAGGTGATATTCCTAGTTTTTTAAATAAAATTTCGAAACAATTTTTTCTTTGTTGTTTTGACACGGTCACATGTGATAAGAATATGGTCGATATGTTCAGGTTCGTTACAGTTTGAGCACAGAGGAGTGGCACCAGTCCAGACCTGTTTAAGCAGAAATTAGGAGGTCCTGCTCCTGCAAAACGAAGATTGCTTTTCGTCGTCGTCGAAAATTCGGCAGACTCCAATCATTAAACATCGCATCATAACCGAGGAAAATGCCAGAGCACTCCGTCAGGGTTCGTACAGGGTTTCGACGCGAGAGCGCGAGGCCGTGAAGACACAAGTTGATGAAATGCTACGGGACGACATCATCCAGCCGTCCAAGAGTCCATGGGCGTCCCCCGTAATGTTATTGAAGAAAAAGGATGGAACCCTACGTTTCTGCGTCGATTATCGCCGCCTGAACAAAATCACAAAAAAGGACGTGTATCCTCTCCCACGAATAGACGACGCACTGGATCGGCTTCATAACGCCAAGTACTTTTCGTCAATGGACCTCAAGACTGGCTATTGGGAAATTGAAGTCGACGAAAGACACCGAGAGAAGACTGCGTTTATAACACCGGACGGCCTCTTCGACTTTAAAGTGATGCCCTTCGGTCTTTACCTAAGGGCAACACTGTAGTCAGATGCGTTCAAGCACTCTCGCACTGGTCAACTTGAAAGCTGGCTCGCCAGCTGTTGACTTGGAGGCAGTTTCGGTCTGTGCCATGCCCAGCCTGGAAGTGGGTCGCAAAGTGGAGTTCGGGTTGCCAGGTGTGAAACCCACCTAGCGGCCTTTGTGTGTTTCCGTCACGGGGTGTTCCGCAAAGCTTACGGAGAGTTCGCTGCAGGGCATAGATGTACCGCCACGCCAGTGCCCCTCGGGAACTCGGTATCTGAGAGGGAGAACGCTGATGCAGGACACAGCTGTAGGTGTCGGCATAGTCCCTATCCGTCTCAAGGCAGGAAAGTGTTAGAGGCCTGAGTACTTATGTATGTGTATGATGTGTTTCGCACAGCCGGTGTCCGCAGTTTACAGCGAGTTAGCGGATGTGAGGTAGTCGCAGTGAGTGGAAAGTGGGTGATATAGACTGGTAACTTAGCGCACCATTCCGACCAGGGTTGCTGCTTGGCGCGCTCGTAGACATGCCAAATCTTAGCGGCATCATGAAGGTTATCGACGGCCACCAGCCGTTTGCGATTCTCTGACCTGCCATCGAGGGTGCCGAGCGAGCTTACGGTCTAGACCCACAGGAATACGTCATCCTCAAAACCACAGAGCTCCTGTAATTCCCATACAGCAGCTGATAGTAACGAGCTTTGGCAGGATCCACGAGTTCCCTCAACAAAACAGGACGAAATTCTCGCTAGCGAGGATTTCGTCCGTATGACGTCTATGCGTTTGTTGCGCGAAGAACTCGAGGGCCTAAGGGCGGGCTCCTCGGAAACTGTAAAGACCCCGGAACTTACGCAGGCCACGGTTAGAAGATACCAAGCTGCCCAATTGGTGCGACAGCGACAGGCGCGTGGCAGTGCAGATGGGCAGTGCTGCATCATCGGGTAAGCCGCCCTGGGAGCCTTTCGCGGCGGCTGCGGAATATGTGATACTTGCGGCCGTTAGACATATTAAAAAATAAAACTACAGAATGCAATAATATATACAGATTCCATAGGCGTAGTAAAAGCTCTAAAAACTCTTAAAAAGCACAAGAACTCTGACCTTGTCTCGTTTTATTCTCTTTTTTTGCACAGTCTACTTATCCAAACAGTGTGTTGTAGTCTGCTGGGTGCCAGGACACCGCGAACTACAAAGCAACGTTCTGGTGGACCAGCAAGCTTAATCCGCCAAAAAAACCGCTACTAATTTATTGATGCCAATTCCTGCACTCCACATGAAACCTTTTCTAAAACGAAAGGTCATGGGCTATTGGCAGAGCACATGGGACACACACACAGGTAATGAAATGCATGTCATCAAGCCGCAACTTGGTCATTGGCCACCAGTATCAAAATCACGCCACATAGAAGTAATACTTACAAGGTTAGGAACAGGACGTAAATACACTACACATTCACTTCTTTTGTCTGGTGGCGATCCACCTTTGTGTGATATAGGTGTGGGGAAGCACTTACCGTACTTGACACTCTGATCCAGTGTAAAGAATTAGAGAAACAAAGAAAACACTTTTCATTACCCTATATACCGACAATAGATACACTTCATCCTGCAACATCCTGGAACCACCGAAGAGGCATTGACGTCATCCGCGGTAGCTGCAGCAGCAGTCGGGTCGTGAAGTCCATGATGGAGGAAGCGTGGGCGGCATTCTTATAATCGAGCCGCTACCCGCGCTGCCGATGACCCTTGAGGTCATGGACAGGCGTCTTTAGCTGCAACTTGATAGGCTGCGCCAATGTAATGGACAAAACAACATACAACGCCCGTTCGTCGGGCTCTGGTGGACGAAATCGGCTGTTTTACATGGGTGTATCAACGACAGATACTGGTTCCGTCGTGATGTTGTGAGTAGCGCGTGCTTCGTCGCAGTGGTTGCCAGCGCTGAAGACAGCACCGGAATTGTATGAGGAGTGGTCGGATGCATCTTTGATGACCTCTTACACTCATACGCGACAATTTCGTCTAGCGAGCGCAGCCGGCCCGGAACATATGCCAACAACCCTAGTCGCACTTGTGAACCGCAACAATGGGGCAAGCTTAAGCTTTGCTTTGCGACGTCTCCAATATGTAGCTTTTCTCGTAGGTAAACATGCGAGGCTTCAACTGATGGATGTTGTCAGATACATGCGCACAGATGAGCCATTATGTTGAGCGACCATAGCTTTGGAGAAACTCTTATGCTGTGCTGCAAGTCCACTATGAAAATTACAGTTGCCACTTGATTTTCTTCGTTCGGCGCAGTGTTCCCTAGTGCGTCACTGGCTCCGCATTTATGTTGTGACTTCTCTGATAGCCGACGCTGTTGTGGCGACAGGAAAAGATAGATCTCGTTTTGTATATTTTTGGGCTGGAAGTATTCGTGGCATGGCGGTGCGTCGAATATCTGCCTTATTAGGACATACGCAAATCCCGACAACGCTGAGTTTTAATGACGGGGATGTAGTACGCTTCCTTCTGGCAGTGGCGAACTTACGCCCCGACGTGGCGGTCTATAGTGGCTAAGGTACTCGGCTGCTGACCTGCAGGTCGCGGGATCAAATCCCGGCTGCGGCGGCTGCATTTCCGATGGAGGCTGAAATGTTGTAGGCCCGTGTGCTCAGATTTGGGTGCACGTTAAAGAACCCGAAGTGGTGGAAATTTCCGGAGCGCTCCACTACGGCATCGCTCATAGTCATGTGGTGGTTTTGGGACGTTAAACCCCACATATCAATCAATGGCGAACTTGCGTTGAATCACGCCACAGCGCCGAGTATGTATGCATATATCAGCAGTTGACACTACGCGACAGCAGCTGCCATTACATCCTGTCAAGCTCAGCAGTTAGTTAATCAGTAGGGATCCACTTGGTAAACTTGAATCACTGTTTACAGCTTTAAATTATGTACTTGACTTTCACCCCATATACCGACCGAGCAGCTGATCCGTAGCATGATTTCTGTACTGAGGTCATGGCTGCGGTGGCTACTTCCTCACCGTGGTTTATTTATCACGACCTTTTGCTATTCAAACAAAGTGCACATATTTCATGCCACTGTCATGATTTATTACTTGTGTATGGTTTGCCTGTGTTACTACGAGAAAATTTAAGACCCATATACAGCCACGTACCATATCATTGTTCACATCTCGCGTGTATAAAACAACGCTCTTCGGCCATCAATTGGCTCTTGCTCCATAAACCCCCATGCATCATCAACTGTGGTGCAGCTGTCGGCTATCAGCTTTTTCTGCTGTGGCTGTCTGATCTATTTTCATCAAAGCCACTTGTTAGATCACGTTGCCACATGTCATCGCTTCCTTTGATTCTTGAATTTCATTGTTTCAAACACGAACGTCGCTGCTCCATGTAGCAACAGTAATGTTGCACGGGATTGAAGGTGTATTCTATTCCTGCATGGATAAAAGACAACGTATGAAGGAAACATTGCACAGAACGAAAAGTAAAAAAGAAAGGACAGCAGAAAAATTTTTGGGTCATATAAAGCTCGACTTGTGCGTTTATGTTACAGGTTTTCTTGAGAAGCCTGAATGTCTAGGCACATTTTAGTAGAGATAAATTGTCAGCACCCTTCTCGATAGGTTATCTTTGTTGGGAACAGCGATCACCCACCCTATATTTAGCCTATGTTTATGTTGAAGTCTATTGTGAAACCTTTTTTGTGCTACACATGTTTGGACTATAGCAACGGTTCCATAGAGTGAACCCAACCTTATTAATCAGACTTATTCTTTGTGAAATCAGCAACTAGTGCGTTTATGAGCTAAAAATATTTCTAATATTTACCTAGTTGTCTTTGTATGAGCACCACTTGTGAGCTAATTGATGCTTTCTATGTACAAGCCTTCGCTGTGCAAGTGAACAAATCTCCACGAAAGGTGTGCTCTAGCACACAATGGCGCCCTTCGGCAAACAGTGAAGCACACGTAGGAAAAAGCAAATGTTTATTTCTAACACAAACAAAACGAAGAAAAATTGGAGTCTTGCAAAATTGGTACTTCTCGTGCTATTCACCTGAAAGAAGAAAAAAAGGTAATCAATTAAATTCAATGCACCATTTCTAGCACAATGTCGCTTCGAAAGGGTCACTTATGCGTAAGACGGCTTCAGCGGTAGAAGTTGGCTGTATACCTTTCCGCGATAACAAAAACACCACTGTTGCATCGAACAAGAAAATGCACAGAAATGATGTTCATGTAGCGACGCTACAAGTTCACGCACCAACTTGCCTCGACATCGTAGATTTTAAGCGTTCGCTATAACCTGCACGATATTTTATGCTTAAAAATGAATTACGGCTCTTTCATATTGATATCAAGGATCTAAAAAGCAACTTGTAAAAATTATATTGAGGAAGTTTTGTCAATAAGCAGAAATGAAACCTTGAAGTCCATGACATCATGTTGACAGTCACGCATAGTTTCCTAATTATACACTAGAGGTAACTCTGGCGCTAGTGCCTAAAGAAGCTGCAACGTATGGTGCTTCAGCGAGCATGGGAATGATAGGTATGACGTAGATTTGCCTGGTCTTCGCACTTTGCTTTCGTTCTGGCTTCATGCGGCTTGAAGCTACTTTGTCACGAAACAATTGGCAAATGATCGACATCAAATCGACTTCAAAGCGACTTTAAATTGATTTGACTGCAAATCAGGTCACACAGGGAAAGAACGGTTTGTTCTCTTTTCGAAACAAAACCAAAACACAGCAATAAATGAAGCCACAAGTGCGTTCACCGTCAACAAGCACGAAGACTTGGCAAAGCCACGTCATACCCATAATTTCCATGCTCGCTTAACGATCGCAGCACCACAGTCCTCTCTAGTAAAATTTAGAAAACTCTATGCTGCCAGGTGCTGACATTGTTGTGCAAAACTGGAAAAATATAAAAAAACTAGGGAGCGCTGAAGAATCAGGGCAGGGCGTTTCAGCTACACTTGCGTCAAAGGAATGCTGAGTCGGAATGAAGCTTGGCCTAAGGCACTTCTTCACTATGTTCCCTGTTTCATTTCTCTACCGCATGTAGGAAAGGATATTTTATCTTCACTAACGTCGTCCGCTGTTTGTTTTGTTACTGTGGCCTTCTCTATTTTTTGAGGACAGGTAGCGTGTAAAGCTCCACCACTTTGCACATATGCTTAAAGTGGCATTTCAAGTTGATAGGGCTGCTTAGATGCAGCGACCTTCTGTGGCTGCTAGAGCCACCAACGGGTCTAGGAACGAAGCATTTGCCTTATAGCGGAATTCTCAGCCTGCCTAAAGTACTTACACTACTTCAGAAAATAAGCACCAACACTGCTGCAGTCCTGTTGTGTTTTTTTTTATTTTGATGAGAACGTGATGCCTAGAGAGGTATTCATTAAAAGCAATAACTTTTCGCTAAAGAATGAAAATCTGAAACGTTGAAGTCTGTCTTTTTTGAAAAGTAGAAGATGGTTTAATGGAGCTTTGGTTTACTGTTCCACCGATAATTCTTTCTCAAGTACGCAGAATGCTGTGAAGTGTTCACTTATAAACTATCTTTTTTGATACGTACCACGGTGTGACACTAAAAATTAGGGGATCCTTAAGCTTCGCCTTTAAGAGTTGAACAAAATAGTGATATTCTGTTCCTAGTGCGTACCTCAACCACTTAGTGCATGAAATCTCTTTTATTCTTCCTGTGCACCCACTACGTTGCCTTAAGGGTGTATTGGCGTTTGTGCCTTTTGTAGTATGACTGGCTTTGAACTATGAAGCCATTATGATAATCCCATGTTCTGACGCCCGATGGCAATGTACGCTTGTAACACGCAATATAACAGCAATGGTTCATGTTGTATTGTGAAACACGTACACAGGACGCGTGTATTTGAAAAGCATGGAAGTTACTTTCGTTGCATTTCCAAGCAGAGTAAGTTATTTTCAATGTATTCACTAGCATAGGCGTGGCTGTGTGGTTGAACACCCGCTTGCCACGCAAACGACTCGCGTTTCGTCTCCACTCATACCCTGAATATTCTGATCCTTATTTCATTTGCATCATCTTTTTATTTTTTAGTCATGTGCCATAGCCACCGCTATGGGGATCCTGCTGTGGCGCTCACAGTAGTACTCGGCTTGCTCACTAGATGGTGCTGCGGCGCCCACTCCACTCCGATGCGTGCTATAGTGTGATAAGAGACCGCTAGAGGCGCCACTATAAGATGCGTTCGCTTTTGGCGCATCTCCTCTTTCACCGGCAGTGCGTATGCTTCGACTATGATCGATGAAGCGGGGGGATCCGAACGCGGCTGCAGCACACGCTGCAGTGAAAGTTGATGCCGAAGATGCACGGAAGCGTCGGAAAGAGTATTCTGAGCTGAGAGCCCACGAAGTGGTGGTGAAACGCGCACAAAGTGCTCATGGCGTCTTCACATTACGATCAACTGGGAAAGTTTTCACGATTTACCGATGTACTTCCGGAGCTTCGACCGCTCATCATCATTCACTTTGTGGATGTGCTGCGATTTTTTTGCTCACAAACGCCGACACCGCGATTGATGACGCTGGAATTTCTGCGAAACGAGCTCTTAACGTTATTGAATAATACTTACATGCTAAGGCATGCATGGCGTAAAGTTGTGCGTGAATGTAGCAAATTAGGCTCACCAGTGTGCGTACTCCTCGTCGGTTCTGGTCCGCGGCATGTAGTCGTAGTGGCGCAGCGGCTGGTGGTACCAGTCGAGCTCCGGGGGCAGGTGGTACCGCATCAGGGTCGTGATCAGCATCACCGGCCGAGGACGCGAGTTTGGCGAGCCCTGTGTAATCAGGTGACGTCGCGTTACAAATCTTGCAGGCTAACGTCGTGAGGTTACAGGACAGTGGAAGTATAGATGGACACGCCTTGAACGTCGTAAGAAAGCCTGCTGCACGACTCAAGTCGTTTAGTAACTTCATGTCTAGTTTCTTTTGGCAAAGTTGGTTAATTATGGAGGAAGAGCGTACCAGCGGGATCTGGTGCACACGACAGCGCTTGCATATAAGGGTCGTTTTCCTTCATTTCAGTATGTTCGCACAGGCATTTCCTTCATTTCGTATTACTTAAATTCAGGAATGTTTTTCTGAAGGTTGCCACTCGGCCGCTTGTTTATTGAAGCTCTCTTTATTACTTTTTCGCTTGAGTATCAGTAACAAGAGCGCATACAGAAATAATGAAAATATACAAAACGTTATATTACACTACGCGCAAGCGCTCCTCCTAACAGTTATATTATATTATGAAAGAAATTAATTTTACCCATTCATTCAGCTAACTGCTCTCCGGTTCACATTTTTTCCCTCACTCACTCAAACTTTCACACGCCCACCCTTTCACTCACTCGCTTGTACAGCCACTCACTCGATCGCCGATTCACTCCCTTCCTCACTCACTTGCTCAATCACTCTCTCACATTCACTCAGACCTACCGGCAGCTTCATCTGCCGCAGCGCCTGCGGCAAGTAGCAGGGCCCGAAGTAGCGGTGTCCTTCGGCTGACACGACGCAGCCCTGAATCAGGATGACGTCTTGCACAGCCTCGTCCAGGGAGAACTCGATGGCGTAGTACAGGTTCGGCATGATGCCGCCTTCTAGGAACTGCTTCAGTTTGTCGTGCGTCCAGTCCTGTCACGACAATGTAGCCGAAGCATTGGACATGTTTAGCTGCTCGTCCGGAGCTGCCGTACAGACGCGGCCTCCCATTGGGAATGGCCGGCTGGCTGCGTCCGCACGGCTGCTGCGGGCAAGCAACTACATCGGTCTATTCGATCATTCCAGCGACTATAGGTGGCGCTGCGGAAGGTCAAATTGGCGGACGAGATGGTGATGTCGGGAGCGTTTACGTCAGCGTCGCAGAGCGTGAAGACGCGTTCTTTGGTTCGTGACTTCTGAGAGACCAAACTGCGTCGCAGTTTTATCACCGTGTGACAGCTTCGGAGCATGGCTACATGGAGCCGCCTGCGTCGCTGGAATGACAGAATTAACCAAAAGAATCACGATGTTTGTGCTAACGTAACACGCACCTTTTTAGGCTTTTTATACCTAAAGTCGACCCTCGCGTTACAATAAAATATTCATGTGTCTATATTGTGCTTCTGAATTCAATAGAGAGTTTCAGTACTGCGGAATGGTGCTACGTACGCATCACGCAAGCGCCTTGCGTTACGTGGCGTCGTTTGCCACTAAATCGGCTTTTAGTACGCCGTAGTACCCGCGTACGTAACGAGCGTGAAGCGTGTTGCGCCATCTGGTAGATCAAAATAGAAGCACGTGTTGTTGACAGCCAATGTGAGCCAATCCAAGTGTTATAGCCAGATTATGGCCATATTTTAAGCCACAGAGCCGGTCGGTGCTTGCCTTCGATGCCGCCATTTTGCAAAACGAAGTCTCGCGCTGTCGCGAACTTGTTCGAGAGCGGCGCGATCACCTCATACGTACGCACGCACGCATCTCATGCGTGCGTACGTAGCGGCTGCGTACGTAATGCGATACGTGCGCGTTGCGGTCTGCGCATGCGCACTACGCAGAACGTGGCGTTCTTACGTACACAACGCCGCCACGTACGCAGTACTAAAACTCTCTAATGAAAAGTCACCCCTCGTGTTACAACGATAGTCATTTTCCTATTAGCTAGCTGACGCCGTTGAAGAGGACTGCACACCTGGTATCGTTTGTGGTTGATGAGGACGCCGAGGGCAACGCGTACCGCCACAGAGAACCACATGCGGTAGATTACTGTCGGTGGGTCGGGGTGCTGCTCAGTGATGCGCTCCATCACTTCCATCGGTATGCTGCACAGCTGCGAATGGTCGATACAAGGTTTGAGAAATCGTCATCATCAGTAGCAGCAACCATCGCAGACTGCAGAGCAAATGCCTCATACATGTTTCACCAATGGCGCCGCCGCTGTAGTCAAGTGGCTAAGATACTCGGCTGCTGACCTGGTCGCGGGATCAAATCCCGGTTGCGGCGGCTGCAGGCGAAAATGCTGTTGGCCCGTGTGCTCAGATTTGGGTGCACGTTGAAAAACTTCAGGTGGTCGAAATCTCCGGAGCCCACCACTACAGCGTCTCTCATAATGGTATTGTAATTCTGGGACGTTATACCCCATGCCCATATTAATCATGTTTTGCCAATAAAAATTAATCAATATCATCTGAGCTGTTCATCTGTGCACAGCGAAAGCTGCATGTTCAGTGAATAGGATTAAAGGTGTGTCAATACACCTGACGAGGGTCCAACTTCACTATGATAATTCAGCCGCATTCGCAGCATTAATTTCGCCCATCTTACATGGTGATGATGTAATCACCACGTAGATAAAGGGGAGGGTGTTGTAGGAGCTCTAGCTCTCTCGAAATTTTACAACTTTGCTTGCTTGTATACTGGCGCTCTCTTTGGCCGGCATATGGCCTTTGCGCCAATAAACACTTTATATCATTGTCATATATACAACCAACATACAAATGCACGCTGGAGCATACATAACACACAAAAAATGGTTGAACCCTATCGCCCCCCCCCCCCACACAAATTCTGACGAAGCCCCTGTCAAACACCGCTCGACGGCGTTTTTGGTCCCTTTTGTTCTATGGTCCCTTTTAAGGCAACCACATGGAATGCTTCGATCACTTGGAACAGCTTTGCTATTCCTCGCACTCACTTCGACGTCGGTCTCGCAGACCGCCTGGCATACCGACGGCATTGCGGAGAGGAAGCCGATGAGGCCTATGCAGTCTGGAGACACCAAGTAGTCCTTGAAGTCGCCTTCGCTGAAGAAGTACTGGTTTGAGTCTGCGTTCTGCAGGCGTCCCTCTGTGTCTGTACTTTGTCGCGTTCCTTTGCCGTAGACCTGGCAAAAGCGGATTCGAAACAAGAGGGCATGAAACAATACAGTAGATTAGGAGCGGTGGTGAAGACGCGCGAGATGCATAAATTGATTAACCCCTTACTGCTGAGTGTCGCGAATTCGCGGAAGCTTTGAACAATTCAGTCATAAAAACTAACGGGGAATGAAGATTTCAGCATGAAAAATCTATCGTCATCTCGCCTAATTTATATGCTAGAACAAATTGTAGCTCATGTACCTACAATTTAGCTACATGTAGCCGATTTTGTAGCTGATGGCGGAGAGCGCGGAGCGCACGCAACACCTTTAACTTCATCGTTTTCTTCTCGCCAAGATGACGCATGTTCTAACATCAATAATGTTTTTATTTTTGGCGTGTACGCATCCAAGAGATCATACACGACATGTTGCTTAGTTATGAAGTACATTTTTTGTTGCAAGGTCCTGGCTTCTGTGGCAAGAGAATTCGCGGCATACACAGAAGTATGCATTAAAGTTGCATTTTAGATAATTTTGCTGTGGATTTATTTAAAAGTAGCTATTTAAAGCTCACAGATGGAAACTTTTTGTTAGGCAGTTTCATAAAATCAGGCATTAAAAGGTCAAGACATTGACTCCAGGACAATACAACACACTGCTGGATAATGTTTGACGTAAATATTCCCGGCATGCGCGCCATGCCTGGAATTCCATGGCGCGCCTACAAGCGCGCCATGGAAGCCCATGTATGAAGTTATATTATACACATAATGAATCGTCCAAGAGGAGGGCAGCTACTTAATGTTTTGACTACAGTATTGTTATAATTGCATATATTGCTGGGTTTCTTTGCTGTTTGTACCTATTTTTTTGTAAAAGTGAGTAGATTTTCATACCCATTTCTATGTTTTCATAAAAGTAAGAGCTTAGTAAGTGCACGAATGTTCATTGAACTTGGGACTTTGCTGTGATCAAACGCACACAAAAAAAAGAGATGGGACGAAGTGCAGGCGACATGTGATGTCATGCACTCGCACAGTGAATATCGCGTGCCCTTTTTTCGTCCATGGTTTTTTTCTGTGGGCGCTACACATTCCAACGTATGAATCCATGCTAACTAGCACAATCTTCGATTCCGTGAGTTCATTCAATGAGGTGTCGCACTCACTTCTTGACTGACTGTATCCGCTTTTGTGCTGCCTAGCTTTTTACATCCTACCAAATCGTACTTGGTTGGTTTGGATAGCTGAGCTAAGCGAGTACACAGCACAAAGGGCTGAAACAGCGGGTTAAGAGCGAATTACAAGGAATGTGTTCACAGATAGTCTGGTACTGTACCTATCACGTGTATTACGTGTACTGATAAGTGTTTACCTTTCACGTGTATCACATCTAATGAAGACTACTAACTTTATCAGCGTAAACGTCACCGTCAACTCTGCAGTGGTTTCAAATGATATTTATCATTGAATATTTTTTTCGCCACCCCAAGGAAGCGGAATATGTGACATTTTTAACTTTGCAGTTGCTGTTGTTGACACAGCAATTTCTATTTTTCAAAGGTTGTAATTGAAGCGAAGCTTTACATTTCAATGTCAGCATATATTTTTCAATTTTTCTGCACTTTTTTCATAACTTACCTTCACGATTCCGGAGCAGATGATTGAAACCCGCTCGTGCTCGTGGCCCACAAAGGAGAGCACATTCCCTTTCTTTTGGGTCACGAAGAACGACTGCAATGTGAAAGGCAACGCAGTAACATATATATAAACATCTGAGAGCCTGTTGTGTGGCTAGTGACTGGGATAAGTTACTATGAATAACTGACTCAGATAACGTATCAGACTCTCGTTAGTACGGGGCTGTCGTCATTACCCGAATGTCGCTAAAAAAAAATCTCTGGAACGAATTACCTTATATATCGTATCTCGGCGGAGAGGTGACAGGCGCACCTCTCAGTTGGGAGAATTGTGAAAAAATTACTTTTTTTGCATTAGAAAATTATTTTTTTGGGCCTAAAAGTACGGTTCTGGAGCCTTCGCCTGGCCAGTTGTGGAGCGTGGGTGGACTCCACATAAAATCTTACACCCTCAATACGAAAGATGTCACAAAATGAGGAACGAGTAGATGGAAACCAGTCCCTTCCACTGCAGATCGCCCAGGCGTATTGGGAACCCGCGCCACGGTGGTCTAGTGGCTAAGGTACTTGGCTGCTGACCCGCAGGTCGCGGGTTCGAATCCCGGCTGTGGCGGCTGCATTTCCGATGGAGGCGAAAATGTTGTAGGCCCGTGTACTTGGATTTGGGTGCACGTTAAAGAACCCCAGGTGGTCAAAATTTCCGGAGCCCTCCACTACGGCGTCTCTCATAATCAAATGGTGGTTTTGGGACGTTAAACCCAACATATCAACCAATCAATCAATCAGGCGTATTGGGAGCAGAGTCTCCCTCAAGTAATGGACATGAATCGTGGGGGTCCCCCATGTCTTGACCAGATGATGTATCAAACCGTGGCCAAGACACCCAGGGATATCACTCCCTGGAGCTGGGCAGACCAACTCATACCGATGGTGCTGTCATGGCCGCAAGGAGACGGTCCACTCCGCCTCAATCGCACCTCTTGGCCGGAAGCGTGCCCTATACGCAACGTGCGTATCGACAGACAATTGAGGGCAGGTGTGATTGGAGTTGAGACTACCGACAGACACCGCGCCATGGCTGACGTGCTCAGCAAGCCAATCGGGGACTTTCAAGCCAGCCGGTTTTTTGAGTTCCCGGCTATGCTGGACATGAAGGCTGTGTCGCAATTTGTCGAGGCGGTTAGATCTTCCGCCGGCACCCAGAGAGATGAAGCAGCATTCCTGAGATGCATGCTGCTCAGCGAGATCATCATTGACGGTGACAAGATCAGGAAAATGACACAACAAAGCACTTGCCTCACGGCCCTTGGAAGCAAGGGTATGAACGAGTGAGGCACTTGGGCCAATGCCATACGTGTCCACCATCATTTTTTTATTATCACCAACTTTTGTCATCTATTCACGCCACACACACCTTTCACGGCATGGTCATGATTTTATTACTTGTATGTTTTTACCCGCCTTACCGCGAGGAATTTTATGGCCCTTATACAGCCGCTTATCACAATCATTGTCCATATTTTTAGTATGATGAACAGGCGCTCTTTGGCAGTGAAACGGCCCTTGCGCCACAAAGCATCATACATCATCATCATCAACAACAAGTTTGTAACGAATTGGCGGCTACATGGCCCGTATGCGAAATCTTGGAAATATCGTATCATATGCGATGCCTTGGTTTCACGTTTAATTCATTTTATCGCGTTATGAACATGAAACCAAGGCATCGCACATAATGCAAGATTTCCGAGATTTAGCATATGATCAGTGTAGGCACCAATTTGTTATAAACGTTTTCTTTGCACAGATACGATATATAGGTTCATTCGTTGCAGACATATTTGAGTGACATTCGGGCAATAACGACAACCTCATAGTAACGTGATTCCAGTCGTTCATATGTTGCAATTACGCTCGAGTGTTCACAGGCATACCAACGAGAAGTACCTTGAGCAACTTGGTGACCTCTTCCCTAGGCAGCCAAGGAATGCTAAGCAGGATGCAGTGTGCCGTGTCTCCCACGATGATGTTGGTCGGCATGCCGTCCACGCGGTGGATCATCCACGTGAGGTCCTGGGAGTGATCGCCAAGGCAAGGCAAATGAGGCGATATTGCATAAAGGAATGACACTTCCGATTGACAGGGCTAGTTTGAGACACGTCGTATCAGACTTGCGGCGAACTCAACTGCCTTTTTACTTTTCAAGACCAGCATTGTTAGACACGTACTTCCCTTGCGCAAGCTTGTTGAGTTGGTTACTGGCATTATCCAAACGAGTAAAGTTCGCGAACACACGAAGACACAGAGATGGACGTTTGTCGAAAAGGAAATGTCGATGGAGACAATGCTTATCTTTATGAGGGCGTAGAAGACTGTAAGCTTTGTGTGTGTTGGTACGACCTGATTATGAGGTTAACTGAAGTTCTCTCTAGTTAATTTCAGAAAACTCTACGCCTTTGACCAAGCAACAATGCGACTTTATATGATGTCAGCTTGTATGATATTGTAAAGAAGTGATGTTGACGTTGTAAATTTTTACGACTTCTGAAGTCATGGTGACGAACCATATGGGAACCTAGTGGTGCCCAGGTGGCGCGCCTACTCTTTCATTATTCACGCCTAAAATTTACACGATGCACCAATATGGCGAGCTGTCTCAGAATCAGCCAGTGGGAAAGAGCCGTCGCGAGGTGTACTACAGGAACGTTTCAATGCGCCCTCGTACACGTCACGCGTGCTGAAACGCATGGTGAACGCCGCGTGACAGTGCCGCCAGTTTTGCCTGATGTGCGTCGTGTTGTAACCTGTACTTTGGAACACGCAAGACCAGTGAAGAATTGGACACTTCGCTGAAAAGTGCGACGCAGTGGGCCAGCAACGATGCCAGCGTATTATTCTCTGCTACGGTTTCAATGATGTGCAGTGCGCGATCGAATGCCTTCGCGAGACTGTGTTGTCGAAAGGATGGACGCTGTCCAATGCCAAGTACGTCTGGGACACGGAAGAAACAGTGTGACCTTTTGACGCAGTGCCAAGCATTGTACGGCGTAAACTAGCAGGTAAGTGTGTTTGAATTGCGCTTGCGAAGCTCGACGTAGTGTTCAGGTTGCTTATTATGTGCGCACTTTGATGAAAATTAGGAATTTCTAAGGCAGCTTTGAGGTAGCATGTAGCCGTTTTGAGTTACAACCGTTTTGAGCGGGAACATTACATTTACGTAGTTGGTTGTCGCCACTCTCGTACTATATATTACAGAAGCTGTTTAGCCACGCCCTCGTTTATGTTGTGTTTAATGGCGAGCGTTAACCCACAAAATGCTCGGATAGCAGTCTTTCAGAGAAGTTTTTTTAAGCTGTCGGTGAATCGTGAAATGAATGTCTAAGACAACCTTCACATGAGAGACCAGTGTAAAGCGGAGATTAGTGGTGTTAGCGAAAATGCAAACATATCGCAGTGGTCGTGCTTTAACGAAATCGACTCACCGTCGTCTGCAGACTATTCGCAAGCCAGTGCTTTGCGTCATCTAAGCCTGACACTTAAAAAAAAGAATGCCTTTGAACAACCTAGTGTTATTGACTTTGAGGTGGTTGCGTAGTTGACCCGCAGTGTGTGGTCAGTAATGCATCATACGTTGATCATCACGGTTTTTCTAGCAGTCATCCTCTTGTAACCAGTCTACAACTGTGCGCGTAACAACCAGACATAATACTGTATTTACTCGAATGTTACGCGAGGTTTCTTTTTGTTTTACTGATTTTTGCTACTTATGTCGAACCTCGCGTACCAAATAGCGAAAATTTTTTTCTACTATACGTGTTGAGATGTTAACCCTCGTGTTACAATCGTAATTGTATTTCAATCGAGTAAATACAGCGTGTGTGTGTAATATACGGCACGAAGCTTTTGCAACGTAAGTTTTCATATGCTTCCTTGAACAATTTCAAGGCGAGTGTTAATTTGAAGACTTGACATTTTCAGAGCACCGCGCATTGTTGTAAATCAACGTGGGAGAGAGTAAACTGCGCATGCTTTGTATTTTTCCTCTTGTTGAAATCTTTTTGTGCTTGTGGCATCCGTGAATACAACAATAACGCCGGTCTAGAAGCTTCTTTTTCCTCGTCCAGTCATTTCGCATGGCGCAATGGTTTACGTTAGTATTTGTTTGTGCACCCGAATGTTTGCGACCACGCTCGACAGTGTGGCGCCCGATGTCTGTGAAAACTTCAGCGCTGGTTCCGCATAGGTAGTGATGACGATTTCACGTGGGACGTAATGACACATTGCGTTAGCAAACAGCATTGATTTCGCCTTGTTATAATTGTCATGGAAACGTCACCTCGTAAAGCATGCCGAACTGCTTGTCGTCTAGTAGGCCGCCGTCGTGCAGGTCGTGCAGAGCGTCCAGTGCCTTGTTCAGCGTCTTGCGTGCCGCCTGACGCGTCTTCGTTGCCACTTCGATGTTAGGGTACTTTTGCTGGATGTCGATAACGTTTTTCAGCGTCTGTGCACCCCGCACATAAAAAAAAGGAAAGGTCAGCTTAACGCAGGGGTCAAACTCTCATCAGAGAGCAGGAGGAAGTCACAAAATCTAGTCTCCCGATAGTCTTGTACAGTGAAGATTATTGAAAAGTATCCCCCCCCCCCTCAGCAAAAGTTCGTGTCAGCCTTAAACCACTTACACTGCGCATATTTCACGCCACTGCCATGATTTTAATACCTCTATGTTTTTACCCTCGTTAGCGCGAGGAACTTTAAGGCCCCTTTACAGCCACGAATCATATGATTGTTCATATCTCTAGCCTACTGAAATGGCGCTCTTTGACCATCAATGGGCGCTTGCGCCATAGAATACCCCTCATCTCACTTAAATTTTAACGCTAACTGTGCAATGTCAAGCCTTTCTTCTCAGGTGATGTTTTATATAGGGTAAACAGACTGAATTGGTTCCCTGACGAAAAAAAAAAAGCTCGAGTCCAGTTGTGTCTGTGTAGCTCTTGCATACACGTATTAAGAAAGAAGAAAAAAATACACATATCGCACGAAGAACGTCATGTGCAGGCCTGCCTCGCAGGGGCGTCTGCGCGATCTGGCGATTGGTGTGTGGTGACACCAGGGAACCGAGCTAACGGGCGGATTTTGATCTCTTTCCACGCCTAGCCGTGCGTGGTTAAGCCGTGTACGGGTAAAAGGGGATCCGGGGGGTTGCACCTTTAAGGCTCCCCGGGCAGAGGCAACACACAACGTCGCTTCCAGCTTCACGTAGACAGCACTCATGGGCAGACTCACTCCGGGCAAATCGGAAGTCGCCTTTTTACAGTGGAAGCGCTTATGAGATCACAACTGTGGTCAAACTTGCTCAAATACGTCCCATTGTGTGAACTGTGACGGGGAGCATGCCGCATACTCGCGGCCCTGCCCTTTGCGGCAAAACAAACATTTTTACCACCAAAGCTAAAGAATATATAGCCTTCAAAGAGGCATGGAGGTGTATGACCCACATGCCTAAAACTTCTTTGCCGATGTAACTGTGACGGAGCACCGTCACAGCGGCTGGCAGCAGCTGCCATGCTTGCGCGCAGTGAGCCGGCGGCCAAGCCGCTCCTCCCCACAGTGGCAGCAGCAACAAGTGCGGCTGCCACTGCTGCTGCCACTGCTGCTGCCACTGCTGCTGCCACTGCTGCTGCCACTGCTGCTGCTAAGTGCTGCTGCAACAAGTGCCCCACCCTGACCGCCACTCACCGCCACTCTGACCCACCACAGGTGGGTCAGAGTGCCTCGTCTCAAGAAGCAAGGCTGTCCCGCCGAGCACACCTCTACATTTAGCGGGTGCCCAACGCCTCTGTTGAGGTCATGAACACAACTCTTGTCCAGGTGGCATGATATGCGCCAAAAGAACGGCGTGACTCTAAGGACTAATTCAAAAAAGATAAAGCTCCTATTATGAGGCCTGCATAAAGCTCCGTAACCTGAAGTTTCTGTAACACACAGCCTTCACTTTCCAATCAATATGGCTACGCAGGTGCAGCAGTAGAACGTGAGAGGTCTCTTGCATAATCTAGAAGACGTAACAGAGCTCCTGCGTACATTTAGCCCTAAAGTGCTGAGTGTTAAAAAAACGCATCGTAAACCTACACACACTAACTTCCTCAGACAATACGCCATATTTTGCAGAGATTGCGACGATGCAGTCGCTTCTTCCAGTGGTGTGGCAACCACTGTGGATTGTAGTGTCGCCTGCAGGCGTTTCAATCTGAGGACACCTCTGGAAGCAGTCGCTATTTACGCGGTGCTTTTTGCAGAGCTCACTATTGTCGTCTCATTATACACACCCCCTGGGTACAGATGTGCTAAAACTTAATTCATAAACCTAATTGACGAGCTTCCTGAACCATATTTAGCAGTCAGTCCCTGACATAAATGCACATAGCACACAGTGGGGAGAGTGTCGTTGTCATGCGGGAGGACAACTGATAGAAATTCTTTCTTTTCTACTAGTGCATGTCTGCTAAATACAAACACACACACTTCAGTTCAATGCACCAAACATACTCATCCATTCATTTAGGCATTCCAACAAGTACTCTAGTTTTATATCTCAAATGGCAGGTTATTGGAAACCTGGCATGAAAGTGTTCACTTCCCTATTGTAATAATTTTGACAAAACAAAGCCGCTCACAAATTAACCGCTGGGAAATTAAATTGGCAAGGTTGGAGCTGTTCTGACAGCATACATATCTACCATGGAATTGCATCTCTACCCTTTGCGTAGACGATGCATATGTGACACAGCAGGATGACAGATTTGGCAGATTTCGTAGAGTAAAATACAACGTGACCGCTATCTTTCTTGCCATGACATCTCTATATTTTACAAAAACACCGAATTCATAATGTAGTGAAATTACTCATGGGTGTCGGCAGAGTTTTTTTATTGAGGGTCCAAATGCTGGCATGGCCTGAGGTGGGCAAGGGCCCCTCTTGCACCTTCTTACCGTTTGCTGATGCCCATGAAGTTACTTAAAAGCCCATGAAGTAGTATGAAAAAAACATTTTTCACACCTAAACAAGCTTTTAGCTTTACGATGACTCATTGGCCCTTGCATGATGAATAACACTACAAACGCACACTGATGGACTTACAGAAAGGCTATCCACTAAAGCAAGTACATGAGCGTTTTGCGACCCCTTGGTCAGGATGTGGACCGGATCTTCTGATAAATGCTGACCCCCCGCCCCCCTTGAAGGCCGCCATTTTAAATGGTACTATTTTTTCGCTTTGTTCCTTCGACGTGAATTTTGAAAGGTTTGGTGACTGATCCACATAGTACGTGACTGGGCGTTCGCACCTGAAGTTTGTTCCGCCCGCATTGGTCCCGAATCTTGTTGGCAAGCTGGGTGTTCTTGACGAAGCGGCCCGCCTTGGCCATGGCTTCGTCTTCGGCGGTGATATAGGCCCAGCTGACGTCGTACGCGTAGAACAGCTTCCGGTTCAGCACCCCGTCCATCAGGTCCCACAGCCACACAAACAGGACCTGGGGCGGATGATAAGGTCATGGACCATTAGCCCATTAGATATCACTAGATGAGTTTTCTTTATTTTTTCATTTTGAAGACTACCCCGGTCACAAAAATCATCATCCTTCGTTTTATGTACGCCGACTATAATAAAAGGTGAATTTATCATGAGTCTTTCCACCACTAAAAAGTTAACGTATTTTATGGCTAAATTACAAGGCTAACTCAATCCGCTGATGTCACGCCAGGTTTGTGGAATTGTATGTCATATGAGGCATATGATATATCAAATGGTCGCCGATTATAATCATTTAAAAAGGGCAGTGCAAAGACTAGGGGAAAAGAAAACAATAGAGAGAGAAAGAGCGCTTTTGTAGTTCTACGCACCAACTATCCCTAACCGAAGTACTTCTCGTCAATGAACATACGAGAAAACACCCTTTCTATGTGTTCATACGAGGTTATTGAATACGTGGAATCCATATAAACGTTTGAGGTAGGTTACCAGAATATTGGGACGTTCAGCCATATTTGTCGGAGAGCTACGAGTCAGGTGAAAAGAATGAGTATGATTTCATCCAGCATTGATTTTTATCGCAGCTTGCCTCGCAAACGCCATCAGTGAAAATCAAGCACAAAAATGATTCGTTGAAGAACACTTAATGATCGTCGCAGCAAAACTATTCATGTTGCAAGTTAATCGCTAGGCTCTGTTGAGGGAACGAGTGAAATGGGACACTTCAGACATGGTGAAGCAATGTTTTCAAGGTGGTAATTTCGGCAACTGATCGAATAGCGAGCATTAATCAAGACGCGTGTGAAATGCATTTTGTTGTCTGGCCCACAGGCAGTGCAGCAAAGGCTTAAAATAGCCTCCTCGCATTTATATTTCGTTACAAGGTGCTCCACCAATAAGAGCAGTGCCCATTTCGACCATGTTTATTTGGGGTGTTTCACACGCAGAGACAGTGGTACACATCTGTGTCACGGTTCCTACAAAGGGTTAAAAGAACCATCAGAAGAATAGATTCTCACTGCTCTCTTCTGCAGCGTCTTCACCGTGCGGCAGGCAACCAGCAGTATGAAGCTGCACTGAAGGAAGATGGCGTACCACTTGTTCTGCTTTTCGTTCATACTTATTGAGACGAAGCTGGTCAGCACGAATTCGGACACCACAAGGACGAAGATTATCAGGTCTAGCTGGCGCCAAACATCTCGGCCCATCCTGAACATGCCCATCGAGTACACCTGTCAGAAGGAAAGAGAAAGTATAATGTGGGTGACTCTGCCACTATAATCCGTTCCAGAGTTTCTATAAGTGTACACCTGGTAATGTTATCAGAAGGTTCAAAGCAGGCAAGCACCTGCGCTTTTCCGTACTCTTATTTCGAAAGGCTTGAGAATGAAAGAAAGTGGTGGACAGTACGAAATAACGCAAGAGCTTAGAGACCCAATGGCTGAAGAAGCTGTAAAGCAAGTTATAGTTTTGCGTACGATGTCATCACATGATACCGTAACACACCTTGCCCCCCCCCCCCCTCTTTTTCTCGCAACCTGAAATAGGGCAGAATATCTTAGCAGGCCCACTTAGCGTCTGTATTTTGTTCGACACGTCCATCCTGGAAGAAACCATGCGTAAAAGATTTTTATATAAGCATGCCAACGTTTAGTTCCACGTTTAGTTACGAGCGCAGGTGTTGAGTCAATGCAGGGCAGTCAAGCTAGTCTAGCTTGACTGCCCTGCATTTCTCTTTCGCATGCTAAACCTGCAAAACATTAGGCTCATGATTTGTCGAATAAAAAACGGACGACGGATTTCTGGCTATTAAATATTTTGTAAAATTTCCTTATTAAGCTAACGTGCACAATTCGGCTGTCATGTATGTTGATAGCTTGCAGAGTGGTTTCGCCAGCGTCATCATCCCATATTTTAAATGCTGTAAATTATGACATCTAGAAGAGTTTGTGTTTGGGCTTGTTTGTAGTTATACCTTCAAGTGGCTGCCACTTACTTGAGACATACACCGGATAGAAAAGCATGTAAATATGCGGAACAGCGTCTATTTGACATTTGCTATTGAACAACGACTAGTCAGTAAAATATCGTTTGATAAAGTCAGTAGTGAAGTGAGTGTTTCTATTGTAAGCGTCTCTATGGTTGCAAATTCGAAACTACCGGCGTCTCTTGACTTAGACTAGTTAGTACTACGAAAGCTCGCTTTACGAACATTCCGGCCGTGTTTGCTGTAGCCGCTGCACTGTCACTTTTCAGGTTACTCCTGACATCGTTACCACTTCGGTTCCTACGGAGACCTACGTCTGCACAAGTGCTTTGCTAAAAGGGTGAGGTGACGCACGCACTCACCACGAGGAGTATCTCCAGGGCGTACAGCAGGACGTACAAGCCCTGGACGCTGACCACGACTGACATGATGACGTCATTCATCTTGTACTGGGTGAAGAACGCCAGTCCTCCGAGCAGGAAGACAAAGCCCACGGCCACCAGGCCCACGAGCACGTGGTACCATCCCTGAAAAGGAAACGTCACGTGGTACGCTTTTCCAAGGATTTTAAACTCGTGGCTCGCGGGCCACGGGCTATGCGCAAACCTCTCGCTTGTGTTCCGCGGCCCTCATATGGCTGCCTTTGTCCCATTTCTTTTTCTGAATAGGTATGTTAGCGAGCTAAACAGGCATGACTGCGTTAAAAGATTGTTTTCGTGAGGCACCCCTTGTGGTCAGAAAATGTCGAAAAGATAAACTTGAACGAAAAAAAAACGCATTTCGGAAGAGGTGTCAGGAATCTAGTAACTTTGACGGTTGCTTTCGACATGTTGTTGGAATGCTTGTGCCCTATCTCTTTCAAAAATTGCCTATGCGAAAGAATTGTCTATGCCTCTCGCCCCCTCTTAACTTTTTTCCTATACGAGCCGGCCCTTGCTGGACTAAGTTGCCTGACTGCCGCCCGTAGGCTGAGGCGAGATTGAGACTCCTGCCTTATGCGTTTACCAAGGAATGCGCCAGTCACAATCTTCTTCCTCTTTTTTTTTCTCAGTCAAATGCATTGACTCCTCCCTTCCTCCGCAGAGTTTCGGCATCTAACGAGGTGTAGCACTTCCTCCAGGAACAGAGGCACTGGAATCTATCTATGCCTCGAGTGGTTTTCCAGTTCCTCCGGCAACGGCCCACCTTTGGACAAGCGATGATATCATGTGATGACGTCATTTTGGGAAGTCGGATGGTGCGACATCTTGTGACATCAGGATGACATCTCAATTTCGGCGACCCGTGGCGTCATGGTTTCATAAGGTAACGTAACCGCATGATTTTTTTTCACCACTTGTTTGGGCACTGACGGTTTTTCACGTTTTGATGAGGCAACCAAGGCCTGTGACTTCATCGCGTGCCAAAGCTTTCTGGCCAAATCTATGGGGCTCTGATGATGCCGAAATGCCGGAATTCTCTAGGAGCTATAGTGTCGCGATGCTCAGCACAAAAACATGGGTTCGAATTCCGCCACAGCCGCCACGTTTCAATTAGAGAGAAACGCAAAACCTCTCTTGTATTTTACGTACCTAATACGACGTGATCGGGTGCGTTGTATTTTGACAGGGATTAGCAGATGGATCGTAAACTTGCGCGTGACTCTCACTCCACAGTTTGCGCTGAAGAGATAGAAAACGTGAAGCTAGCTTCACTCAATATAGCAGCCGTATCTCCTTGCGGCTGTGTTTAGTTGAGTTTCGCCATGTCGCATGCCAAACGAGTTTTGCGCTGGTCTTTCTTTGCAGAGCACGCAGATTGATTGCTGTCACATTCATCGCTTTACCCTTGAGGCAAAACTGGCTTATGGTTCTCAGCGTTTCTCCCTGATTCCTCACTCGCTCAAACTGCATTGTGTGCACATTGTGTGCACATTGTGTGCACTTTCTGCTAACTCTTAGGCCTTGTAACGCTCATGTAACACTTAGCCTCTATCTTCTTAACCATCGAATGGCCACTGTCATTCGCATATCGCTAGTTGGTCAAATCGGGATCCTTCCGCCAGGTAGCCTCTTTGATTCGTTGTTACAAATATATACCGAGTGTTCAAAGTTCAGCTTTATGGTATTCTTCACGTTCCACTCTGAGAAGAATGTGAAAACCACAACAGTGCGAACTAGGGTTTGTTGGCGAAGCATGATGAATAACGACGGTTACACAGGAAGAAAAAACACACAGTGCTTAACTTACAACAGTTTACTGTATGAAATAATCATATAATAAAGTGTTGCAAGGTCAGTGTTCTAATGGTCCTTGCGCCAATAAGCAACACAAACCATCATCAGTGCTATGTGTGTTTGTTTCCCTCTTGTATCCACGTTGTCATTAGCGCTTTGTGTTTCAGTGTGAAAACCACCTTTGCAAACAAGTTATGCGTCGAGAGGGGCACAAAGTGAAACAATAATTATTGCTGCCACATGCCCGAATAGCTATAAAAACGAATATTAAATTTGTTATTGAGTGTGGCGGCCGGGCATGTCTGTATTGCAAAGGTGAAAGACATTCGAGTTCGTACAAAGTTACTTGGAATCAAATTATATTACTTGGAATCAATTATATTACTTGGAATTAGTTACTTGGAATCAAATATTGGAATACAATGTTACTTGGAAACTCTATTATGCTGGTGGTCCAAGATATCCCGCGTTGCACAGTTTTATTTCGGTTTGCACTTTAAAGCATTCATGGCAGAGTTAATCGGCGCATTATTTGTCATTAATGAGACATACAGTTGCTATTGCCAGGCGGTAGCACAATGGTGACAGTTACCGCCTTTGCCTATGCATTCGACTCGCTGTCAGATTAAACGCCGCACACAACTGCAGCGGTACATCTTAGAAGAGTCTTGCGCCTGTGCTCAGTGTCTTGCATGTCTAATCATGCAAACTGTGATCAGGATTTGCAGCGAGACATCTCGAAGTATCACCGTGCTAGAATTTTTTTAGGTGTAACTCTATAGAAACGTGAAGTGCATGGTTGACGCCCGTGTACTGTGCTACATTAGTGTGTCCCTCATAATCGCATCATGGTTGAGGTACGTAAAACCCGCTTGTTACAATAACTGATGATTTATTTATGCAATCTTAGTTATTTGGTCAGCTGACAGCTATCGCTATAGACTGTGTAACTTTGTTTCCCTGGATACGTAAAGTATCTGCAAATGTGGTTTTTCAGGTGAAACCATATAACTACTGTATTGGTAGCCATACTTACAAGGTTAAGAACAGGACATACACACACACTACACATTCATTTCTTTTGTCTGGTGGCGATCCACCTTTGTGTGACAAATGCGCAGAAACACTCACCGTACTTCACATTTTAATCCGGCGTGAAGAATTACACACGCTGAGAAGACAAAACCTTTCCATTACCCTACCGACAACAGATGCCACTTCACCCTGCAATATTCGTCGTCGGCTGAGAACGACTTTCCACACATAAACCATTGTTGGCTTTTTTTTAAAAGAGACGTCCGTAGCGTTCTTGTCATATAACCGGGCGTTCTGTAGCTAAACCTGCGGTCTCCGCTGCGGTGACTACAATGAACAAAGAACTTGCCTCGCAGCCCTTGGACGCAAAAGTGTAAACGATCGAGACCCTTGTGCTAATGCCATACATTTGCACCTTAGTTATCACAAACTTTCGTCATCCATTCCCACTACATGCATTTCTCGCCATGGTAATGATTCTAATACTTCTATGATTTTACCCATCTTATCGTGAGGAATTTTAAGGCCCAAATACAGCAAAATATTACAATAATTGTCCACATCTCTAGTCCCATGAACTGGCGCTCTTTCGCCATCAAATGGGGAGAAAGAAAGAAGGAGAAAACGAAGAAAAAAGAAATAAAGTAAATAAAAAGAAAAAAGGATAGAAAAAAAGATTGAAAAAAAGGAAGAAGTGGAAAAAATTGACAGCAAAAACAAGTGATTTTTTCCCAAAAAGGTCATAACTCCATGAATTTTTTTCGCCCACCTGAGTGATGGAGTTTGAGAGAAGGTCCATCTCCACTACACTGGTCTCGCTCTCCGTGCGGGCGCTGACGCGGCCCGAACTGCGACGCTCGATGACCTCGGTGCCCGCAAACCTTTGGAGAATGTTTTTCTGTACACGGGCAGGGAAACAAAGTACATGAGGGAAAACTGCTTGTGAGGTTTTCTCTGTGAGAGAAATTATGAGAAATGTGTTGAGTTCTCACGTCGCACTTACTACGTTCCTGCTTTCGTATTTAGGCATTAAGGCACTGGTGGGCTAGTTACCATAGTCGTTAATAAATACGACAGCGTTCACAGAAAAATTTACCATCTCCCCGTAGGTAACCCTGATGGGATGCGAAGCAGCACCAATGCGCACAGCATTCACCCGGCTAAAATGGGCATCGGCGCGGTTGCTGTAAGAACAGTTTGAGTTAATGCTTGTTTGAAACGCAAGGACACGGAAGGCGGGTTGGGTTTCGTGCAAGTTTCAGCGCAGAGAAATGGGAGTATTTCTACTCGACGAGCGGTCGAGTGTTGCGGGTGGTGGAGAAAGTGAAGCGATACAGAAGTGTGTTGCAAGCGGGTGGAGGAGCCGGAAGCTGCTCGTGATGAGGGAGAGTGTGACGCCAACGCGTAGGTGCAAATTGACCTACCTGGCCCTGCTGCAACACCTGCGGCGAGGGCGCTGATTAGAGACATAAACCCGCAGTCTGCTTATAGTTAGCACGCAAGCGGTGAATCTTTGTTGTTAAACTACGCACAAAACAAATCTCTTGCAGCAGACTCGATCAACAAAAAATACTGCCCTATAAGTAATGTTTCTAGGAAAAAAAGTTGTTAGTCACAATTTGAACTTGGAATTTTTCAAAGATGTACGAAACTTCCAGATTATAGCCCAAGAACTCCGTAGCATGGACCCTCACAAGAGGTTGGTGCTACGGCATTAACAATAAACAAAAAAAAAAACAACACTGGTCTTCCGGCCCTTTGATTCAAGGGTTTCGACGAGGCACTCGTGCTAATGATGTAATTCCTTCTTTTAGCACCTTAATTATCCGTTTTTAGACCTTGATTGTCCGTTTTGCTTTATGCATGTAACATGTCACTGATAATTTTTTTAACTTTGTTTTACGGATTTGTTTAGTTCACTGAAGTTTAGGCTCTTATACAGCCGCTAAAAACTACCGTTGATCGCATCCTATGTGACTACATCCGAAGTCCTATGGCCTGGTGATTTTTGGCCGACAGTGGCCCTTGAACCACGAAATATCACATGTCATATGTCACGATCAGTGACTTTTGCCATCGAGTCATCTTGAGCAAACGCACAAGGGAGCGTGAGACTTTGTTATGATTACTGCAAATAGCGTAATATATTACTTCGAAGTCAACCACTGGACTCACCAGCGAATAGATCCAAGCTGGCACCGTGATGTACTGTGTCATCATGTCGATGTTCAGGTACCTGCAAAATGCAAGCTCACATTTCAGTAAATAAGAATAATACAGCTGCACTCAGTAAAATAAGAAGCAACTTTATAATTGGTTATCGCTGAATAACACCATTCTGCAAGTTCAATGGAGTGCTTGAGGGTATTTTCATGCTAAAATACACAAAAATAGCGCAACATAACACAAAACAACGTGCACGTCACGCCTCTGGCCGTCTTCCTTTGCGTTCTTCTCATTCGTTGAGCTTTTTAAACTTGAGGGATACCACCAGGCGGCGGGAATTGGCCTCGTTAAAGAACTTTTACCTGTCAACTCGTATCACGCTTTCAGATGTGTAAGTTACGCTTTCTTTTACGTTTTATATTCAGCGAAACAGGGAAGCAACGAGTTTTGTTAAGGCTAGTTCATAAATGAAAATTTTTATTTTTTGTTTTTTATTTATTTACGTAGACACATCATATGCCCGCAGTGCCGGAAGGCATTCCAGGGCGAGAATGGGGGCGAATACACAGAAGGGGCAGATAGTCAAGTGAGCTTAAAAATTTTACTTAGCAAAACTGTAACAAAGCTACGGAAAAAATAATACTGTGTTCTACAGAGTGTGGTAACTCTCAAAACAAAGATTCATTACGGTCAGGGGCGGCATCTCAAGGAGAGGGCGGCATCTCCCTAATTTCGTGGTGGGGGGAGGGGGCGAGGGGCAATTTTTGAAATGATTGTCATTTTCCCCCCAGTATGCTACTAAGAAAAAATTGGGTGGGTGAGGGGGGTCGATCTCAGTGGGCCCCTCCCTGGCTGCATCACTAGTTACGGCAATCAGCAATGTTCTTTTGTAGCTGATCACGGTGCGCAAAAAATGTCGAGCACGGGACGAGGAAAGGGCCCACGGGGAGCGCCTACTTTCAAAAAGATTTATTTCAAAGAGCGTACACGTATGTACGCTCAAAATTCTAAAAACAAACCAAACAGTCAAGAAGCCGACCAATGCTATGCGCGAAAATCTTACATTATCAGGAAGGACATTCTTTTTTTTTTTACTAAGCCCGAGAGAGGAACTGCTGACGCCGTTCAGCTCTAATCTTTGAATCATCTCTGCCTCGATAATTTTCCTTGTTTTATTTATGTGTTCTCCAACAATCACGGTGTCATTGAAAAGTGGTTTGCAAGCCACACGTGCTGCAACGCAATGCCACAAAAAACACCGGGAGCACTTCTTACATTGCGTTTGCACGTCACTTTAAATAAGCATAGAAAGTGATAGTACTGAGAAGCTTTGCGAGTAACTGAGATAAACGCATGAGAATGGAGCGAAGATAACCGCTTTCAAACACGCTTATCGAGGTCGCATAAGGTCACATATATCCCAAAGAGATTAGGAGACTGCAAGCCTAATCAGATTTGGAGTGCATAACGTCAGCAGTAATCTCAAGATGGCTCACATCTTAACTCACCGAAAGCAAAAGTCTTAGAACCCAAAGCTAAGCTCTAATTTCGAACATCTGAGGTATTAGGGTTATACTTACAGCTCTCTTTCAAGCGGGTACTGCAGAGCCGCTAAAATGGTCGTCTTCGTGCGCTTGTGAATCATGCCGTCTTCGTACTGCTTGTTGTAGCACACCTGGAGAAAAAGGGAAAAATCAAACAATACATGTCACTTGTTTCATGTATGTTGCTAAGTGCAAGTACAGTGTTTCCGTGTTTTAATTCATAATATATATAACGTTTTTTAAGCAAGCACGGCGGTGTCTGGATGAATGAACAATCGTCATTAGGCGCACCAATCATCGTCATCATGATCATCACAAGTAATGTACTACTTATTAAAAATGAGCGCTTGAAAATTTGAAAAGATACCGCTCAGTAAAAAGCGGAAGACACAGATTGCTTGATCGAATCAGTGCGAAAATTAAGCACATCTTGTTTGTATCCTTCCTAATGCGTCTGCTATCTCGGCGCCACAGTCTTTTTACGTAGTTTTCTGGAAGTTTTATAATCAACAAGACATGAGTGGCTCGTATTGCTGGTTCATGCTAGCATTGCCATTTTGTTTTTTACTGCAGTATTCAGATACGAAACACACGCAATGACTGATAGATGAACAATTTACTGATCAGTAGCGCCAGGTTAAAGATGTAGACGGCCATCTTTATTCGAGGTCCCTACCTGTTGAAATATTAGTGTTTGTTCACCTCTAGTGCATTGTCCACTTGCCTCTCCCCTAAATAACAAAAATTCAGTGAACGCGGTAATATTGCCTTATGACATGGCCTCCAAGATCTACATATTTCGAAATTTCGAAGTAGGGAATTCCGCTGGGTGAGTACGTCGTTCGTCGGGAACTCGTCTATGAAGGCGTCGCCTCAGACTGGGTGTCAGGGATCTCTGATGTTAGGAAAGACGCCCTCTGAGGCCTTGCGCCATCTTGTGAAAGTCAATGGTGAGGGGCCAGAGCGTTCGTCACGAAGGTATAACTGTACTCTGTAAACAGTAGGTCAGTCCGGGGTTCCCGCTAGAGTCGACGGAGCACTGCAATCGTTCAAAACGCAAGCAAGCTTGCCCAGCTCTATCCTCTGCTACGCGCGCCACCTCCGGTGCCATCACAAACCACAAAATGAACGGTGGTCTGCCGTATGCAGTCCCCACGCACCACGAACGACTCGCCCTCATCAGCATCGTCATCGCCAGCAGTTTTAACGACCGACCACCGCATGTTCCAGGAAGAAGAGGGGGGTTAAATTTTTCTAGTCCACAATTCCATAACTCTAAGGGAGCGTGGCCTGGGAAGTTTTGACAAGGGCTGTACCTTCTGCAACCTCAGTATGTTGGTGTTGGCGTTGTGCTTGGCCTCGGCTAGCGTATCATCCCGGCGCTGCAGCGAGAGGCGCGGACCGAGGGCGCTACGTTCCGTCCCGGCGGCCGCCACGTCGGCGTATGGATTCTCGATGAAGGTGTGCAGCTGGACCCATTTCCAGTCGGCGCCGCTGAAGTTCTTCTCGCGACGCTGCTTGTTGGTCGACTGTTTGGCCGTGTTGCGAAGCGCCGTCACCACTACATTCATGTTGGCTCTCTCCGCTTCCGACATCTGCACTAGGCCTGACAAGACCAGAAAGTAGGGCGGGTTTATTTGAAAAGCTCGCAAAAGAAAGACGGCACATTGCCTGCCCTGTTTACCTTCTTTAGTAGTAAAGAAAGTGGAGCTACTTGGTATGAGGACATCGTGGAATAGCGCAACAAAGAGCCGGTAACACAGGCAAGTGAAATGACACGGGCGCTCACTTTCAACTAGAAGATAAAGTTAGCGCCTGTATCTGTTTTTTGCGCTATTCCACGATGAGTGCCTTCTCCGTATTGTTCTGCACTTTTCAATGAGTCCTTTTGCAAAAGCCCATAACAGGGCGAACCACGAGGTGCTTTCCACTTTCTCTTTATGTAGATTCATAGAAAAAAAGGGATCTATAAAAACTCGAGGGAATCAGGATGGCGAGAAGTTTTTTTTTTCTGTAATCAGCCCTTGTTGCCTATAAGCCCCTGCTCACTGGAGGAATGAAGCAGATCTGGGCTTCTTGAGTACAAGAGCTAATGCCACTACTCGGCAGTGCAATTTCGTCACTCGTAGGAAGGCGAAGTCCGTAATAGATCAACAAGGAGTAGAAAGATGCCTCGCGGACGTACACGCGTGGCGCAAAAATTACCACGTGATGGTGTCAGATGCGACGATATTGCAACGTCACAGATCACAATGTCATAAGGTTCCCTAACTTGACATGACATGTCAAAGTCATCACATAACTTTATCGCTTGCCAAGCGAAGCTCGATCACGAAACCAAGTAAGATGCAGAAAGCTTGCAATGTCTCTTATCTTGGAGGCATCGCAAAACGACGTTAGTTGCAGGAAGCTTTCAGAGGGTGCTGGGTAATCAATACACCAGCCTACCTCGTTTCAAATAAAATGGCTTTCGCTTTCTTTTATTTTAGATGAATCAATTTAGGATCCTTTAAGGTTGTCACAAGTGTTCAGAGCACAACATGACGGCAGTAAAGAAACCTTTTTCCGGATTGCGCGTACCTTTATTCTGCCTACATCACAAGGATAATAGGGATGTATATGCATAATTCCCGCTTAAATTAACAGAGACTTGAGGTTGCTAGTAGGTGCACCCAACGTTACAAAGTCAAGTGCGCGAGCAGTTATCAATCCGGCACCTATGGTGGTCTACGTAAGAGATAGGTTCGCCCTTTGCCTGCGCAGGTGCACATAGGTTCCTGTGTATGTCGGGCAGCTGCAACAAGAACTTTTGCTGCAGCCACGCAACATGCTAGATCACCAACTGGCCACGACGGATACCATTTATGTGTAGACCTTCTTTTCAGTTGCTGTGAGTCTTCCTCAGGATTCAGTCGGCGTTTGTGGTTTCTTGACTTCTCTGTTGGGTCTGTGTTTGCGGGGCCGATTTTTTAAACACAATTCTTATGTCAAGCGAAACGGACCTCGTCTACAGAATTCCCAGGCCTCGTGTTTTTTTTTTGTAACCACTACCTTGTTTGTTAACACAATATAAAAATAAAATTGCTGCTCACCCAATGCCCACATTAGCTGGGGTAGAGAGAGGGTGTTTATGGCTTGTACCAGAAACACCAAGCCGAGACGTATGGCATCCTCCTGCAATAAATATGACAAAAAAACAACAAGACGCGTGTTGTAGAAACTGTAGCTCTGAAATATGCACACGAGTACTGCAACATATGCTTGCAATATAAGTTCCCTCTTTTTGGCAAGACTACACGTTGATGGCGTCATTCGCACGGCCAGACCCAAAGAACGAAGCTTTGATAACCTATATACTTAGTGGCCGCTAGCCAGTATAGGTAAAAGAATGAGTGTGTGCACTCATTCGTTTACATCATCGGAAACTGCTCTTGAACAATCCATGACGAACGTACAGGTCTTGATGCTAAACATTTACTTTACTTACGACAACGTATAAGCAGCCTCCGCAGTGGCATTAGGCAGTCAATGAGCACTGCACACATCTCACCATATATCGCCTCTAAAATCTGCCAACGCGACTCTTCCATTACTGTAGGCCGTCTCAGAGGTTATGCTGAAAAGTCATATTCTATTGGATTTCAACAACCCAAATTATGCTTCCTTTCCCGGTTTACTTAAGGCTGTATTTTCTGTTTAAGGCAAACACATTGGACGGCCCATCAAAATCGAAGAGGGATCGTTGGCATTGGCTTCAACATAGATTGATAGAAACTATAAAGAACATCAACACTAGATGGCTTCATCAGAACGTCACAGGAACTTAACATGACTTACGACGTCTTCATATTGACGCTCTTACATGACGTCGTCACTTGTTTAGATGTGAATATACTACAACATTTGTTTAACAAAGTAAGGGGCAAAAATATGAAACGTCCCATTATCCTGGGGCACTACAAGATTGTATTATGTGCACAAAACTTTCGGGGAAAAGGCGGGGAGGGATCCGTATAGTCGATTAAAACGAAACAAATCTGCAGATTTTTCTCGCCTTTGAGCCGCCTTTGGTGAAATCATAAGGATATGACATCTTAAGAGCCAGGCTCTTAAACCTCGAGGTAAAACGTCAAGATGCTCGCGCAAACCCTTCGCGGTGTTGCTTATCACGCGCTGTTAACTATCAGCTGCTCCCATCGATCCAGACAGTCTGGACACGTGCCGCGCCGAGTTGGCCCACCTTTCATGCCACGTACGCGTGGTGAAAGGTGCACGCTTCTAGCGGGAGTGCCACTGCAGGCACTACGCCGTGCTCCCGACTGGGCTGCAGAAATTAGGTGCCTTTCTCCTCTTCTAACCACTACCACCACCACTGCAAGCTTCGCACGTTGGTTTTGGTGCTGTAATTTGGACATACTTTGCATGGTCTGTGGCAGGGGTTGGTTTAACGACACTTTGTCTACCTAAAGTAAAGAGCTAGCAGCAGTAATGAAGGCCAAGTAAGCCCCTAACCTGTTCTCCAAGCTTTACACAGGTAGTGCAAACTTCTTTCTTTTTAGGTGTCTAAATAGTGAAAGGAAGCTCTCGGATGCATTAGGTGATGTTTCAAACAAATGTGTCACTTATCAAGCGACACTATTTGCTTTCAATATTGCGTTGCATTAGAAAGCACTCGTATTTGATGTAATTGACCTAGCTGGTCCGTCGTCTCTGTTGCTGAATATCTCGGGCTACACTTGAAGCACATTTGAGCGTATATACGGCCTACCCTGAGAGCGACGCTGACGTTGATGTTAGAAATCCACGAGGAGAGTGAGAATCCCATGACGACGGCGCTCTTGAAGTTGATCCAGATCAGAGCGACGCACTGGCGCCAGTTCAAATCGTAACCGGTTGAGCAGAGGACCGGGTACAACACGAGCACCATCAGGCCCCTGAATGTAGTGGCAAGAACCATTTTAACCCTTTACGCCCTGGAACTTCAATTTTTATTGCACAAGTTTATGTACGTGCTTTCTTAATTGCCGAAACCTGACATGGCCACAGACTGAAAAAAAATGGACCAATGGTGTAACTACTTATGAATTTGATATCATGGCGTTGAATTCAACCGTCATAGCTTAGTGGTCGCGAAATACTAAAACGGGCTTTTTTGTTCCTAGCACTCATTAGAATACACAAAATATGAACCAACGTCGAACGTCGCTGATCGAAGTGTTGTAGGATTGGCCACTGTCCGAGGCAAGTTGTCTTTTAATTCCTAATAATATATTCACAATTAGATCACCTAGCAAAGACAAACCTCCAACTACCTTTTTATTTATACAAAATGTACCCTATGGGTATAGAGCTACCAAATGGCACATAAAAAGAGCGACAGAAGCAGCTTACTTACAAGAACAACGAGGATTCCCAGAAAACAAAAAAAAAATGGGCAGATACCACCTACGGTGCAAATAGATTTTATGCAAAGCGCAAATGATGGAGCTGGACATGTCCCTTGAAAATCGGCACAACGTCACGAGGCGGACGTAAATAATGCCGTTTATGACTTTCATGTCATGATTATTATGCGTGAATGTGTCATTTACCTTCGTCGTCTATTCACGTCACGTGATACTGAATTTTGCATTTGTGGAGCTAGCGAAAGAGTCATGGGCACGCTAGGAGCGTAACATATACTCATGTTTTACATGACATGCATATTATGATTATTATGTTTGGACGTGTAATTTACCTTCGTCATCCAATGGTGTCAAGTAATACCAAATTCGGTATACGTGAAGATAGCGAAACGACTGCTAGCGCACTATAAGCTCTGTGAATAGTCATGACTTACATGACATGCATGTCATGATTTTCACGTTATGGCCTGTTACTTGTGTTAGCTGTGCAGTCATGTGATACCATGCCAGTTTTACAATGTCATGTGAATAAAACCACTGCAAGAGCAGCAAAATCATGACATTTAAATCATGACATTCATGTGATGATTTTTATGTTATGACTACTGAATTTTATGCTCGTCATACAATCATCCAATTATGCCATACCAATTTCGGTATCGATACCATTATCTAAATGGTCAGGAGAGCTAGTAGCTGTTGGTGGCTGGCTGGCTGGCTAGCTAGGTAGCTAGAGCTAGCGATAGATAGATAGATGGATATAGATAGATATAGATGGATATAGATAGATATAGACAGATATAGATAGATAGATATAGATAGATATAGACAAAGGTATGGACCAAGATATGGACAAAGATATAGATAAAGAGATAGATAGATAGATGGATAGATGGATAGATAGATGGATAGATAGATAGATAGATAGATAGATAGATAGATAGATTGATAGATAGATAGATAGATAGATAGATAGATAGATAGATAGATAGATAGATAGATAGATAGATAGAGATGTGCTCCAAGCCGGAAGTTCGCTAATAAATGCTCCGCCTTAAAAAATGTGCGTACAGATAAGCTTCGGGGCGATAGCTTTGTTCCTCTCTTTACGAACCCGGATTGCGAGTTTGTGCTTGCGTTTCACCTTGAAAGCCAGCCGACATATATTCCCTCACTGTCGGTTCCAAAGAACATGCGCACTCGTAGCGGTTGCCGCGCTGCCTAAGGTTCGGTTGACGGAGTGAGGTTGATGTGAATGTTCACATTTATTCGCTTTCACAAGCTATTACTAATAAAAGATGTACCCATGTAAAGAACTTCTCTTTCGTTTATATGTATTTTCGTACTTCTCCTTTTTTGTGAATTTTAAATCGAGCGATTTGATTGGTTGATATGTGGGGTTTAATATCAGATAAATCACCATATGATTACGAAAGATGCCACAGTGGAGGGGTCCGGAAATTTAGACCACCTGGCGCTCTTCGGAAATGCAGCCGCCGCAGCAGGGATTTGACCCCGCGACCTGCGGGTCAGCAGCCGAGTACCTTAGCCACTAGACCACGGCGGCGGGGCTAAATCGGGCGAAGGGCGGGAAGTGGTTCACTTGCCGTTTGCAGCGCTTGCCTCTACACCTTCTCGCCCTGCGCTCAGCGATATTCGAAGTTGGATCGCGCTCAGTTATCTCGCTCGGTTCCCGTATCAGCCATGGAAAAGATAGACAGCCAGTTGTGGCGTATAGTGAACGGAAGCCGCAGTTAGCCATGCCGGACAAGTCTCCCCATGCATTCGTCGAAGATGGCTTATTCGGGGAACGCGTGTTTTCCGCGGCAATGCTTAGGGCTAGCCCAGGAATTTTTAGTTCTGCGAAGGTTCTTCAGCGTTTCCTAAAGGCCACTGGTAAGAATTCGGACGCATTATTTGTGCAGGTATTGCTTTTGCTTCTCTACATGAGTAAACACAGTTTTCTGCAAGCCTGACTTGGCTGACATAAGTGCAGTTCCACTTGACTGATTGCGAAAGACGGCAGCCAAGGTACTGCCGAAAAAATGCGTTTATTGGAAGGCTTTTGTCGAGTTGGCTTGGCAACATAGTTTTAGTTTTTTTTTTTACTTTTGGCGAGTAGTTCAAATGATTTCAAGTATTTGTAGGCTGCTTCCTACTCATGAAATTCTTCTCGCCGCGGTTTCAAAATTTGCGAGTCTTTACTTCTAATTTTGTCACTCAAAGACACGTGACGAACGAAATGCTTCTAAATATTATTACAGAAAATATCAATGAAGCCAACTTCTTGGCCAATGAACTCTTCTTCAAGGCAACGTTGTGGCCCTTACGAAGACCAGTCAACTTGCCGAAACAATGATTCCAGAGACATTCTTAGTCGAAAAACGTATGATCGGTTCAAGCCTCTCCGTGCCTCAACTTCTGTCTGATTTAGTACTCGATCTCTCTAAGGAACTATGCGCGCCGTCATAACAAACGCTATTTTGTCAAATACGACGTGTTATACTCACGATTGTTGATAATTTTCGCATTGGTTCGAATATTCTCTGGGTTTACCATCTGCTAATTATGTCCGTATGTCAGTTGCGAGTTGAAGCTGCTTTTATAGATTGACAGTTTCGCACTACGTGTGCCCCGCCACGGGGGCCTAGAGGCTAAGGTACTTGGCTGCTGACCCGCAGGTCGCGGGATCGAATCCCGACTGTGGCGGCTGCATCGCGCCCCGTGTGCTCAGTTTTTAGTGCACGTTAAAGGACCCCTGGTGGTCAAACATTCCGAATCCCTCCACTGCGGTGCCGCTCATAATCATATGGTGGTTTTGAGACGGTAAACCTTTCATATCAATCAATCAACGCAACGTGTTTTTTTTTTTATAGAAAACGTCCGGTAAAAAAGTTCGTTTTATTCTTGCCGATCAAGTTTCGTCTTACTGAGAAATCAGCTATCTAAATTTCCTCTCTTCAAAAAACACGAACAAAATTTAAAAGAACAGATTAGCAAAACTTTATGAGGAATTTCCCAAACGGTGCCCGGCCGCGGTGGTCTAGCGGTAAGGGATTCGTCTGCTGACCCGCAGGTCGTGGGAGCGACTCCTGGCTGCGGTGACTGCATTTCTGATTGAGGCGGAAATGATGTAGACCAGTGTGATCAGATTCGGGTGAACGTTAAAGAACCCCAGGTAGTAAAAATTTCCGGAGCCCTCCACTACGGCGTCTCTCATAATCATATGTTGGTTTTGAGGCGTCAAACCGCACATATTATCATCAATGCTCAAACGGCCAGCGGACCTGAAAGAAGGTACAAGCGTATTATGCTTGCGTGGGAAGTGGGAAAGGAGGGCTTCCTCGACAACCCTCTTCCTCTCAATTTTGCAACCTTTATCTCTATTTGGGCACAGCACCAGTGACTTTATGAACTTTTCAGTTCGTGATTTATTATCTAGTAAGGTGCCCGGCAACCACCAATGCATAAAAGGTACAGGGAGTTTCTACCCCCCCCCCCCCCGCCCTGTCTGCATAGCGTTTCTGCTTGCCACGCGGCACGCCACTGCGGCGTGATTTTATCTGTAGTTGCAGCCATCACTGGACAATCTGGAAATCTGGACAATCTGGAGTTGCAGCCACCGCCTGAAATGCGCGTCCAACGAGCACATTTTTCACTAAGCCTGTTGCCGGTTCGGACTAAGAATTCGTACAGCGTAAGCCAAAGGAGCAGCCTTCTTATAAAAGCGAATAGCGTTCATGGTTCATCAAACGGGTAGTTTGACCGTCAATGGCGACCATGCTCCGGCGTCGGGGACCAGAGATGAAAAAAAAATCATCACCTGATGAAATTAAATGGCGATGTCAACACGTGATCGTAACGTCATCACCAATTTTTCGATCTCTGAAGTGATCATGTCACCATACGACGGCATCACAATGCCACACATTGGAAAAAAAATGTGAAGTCATCTTGTCATTGCAAATACCGGTGTGACGCGTGACATAACGTGACGCGATGCCGTTCTAGCGGGCTAATGTGGGCACCCAACGCAACAGGAGGGTGCGCGACGTCAAGACATGAAAATAAAGATGGCGGGTGGTCGTGGCACGTAAAGAATATAGCTCGTGTTCCCTGTTCTCTCATACGAAGATCAAGAAGATGATGTGCTCTGCTTCGGGTCGTCGTAGGTGAATGCTAAAGATGTTTAGGCGGGAAAGTAGGTTAAGCAGGGAGATAGAGTTGCCGTAACCTGATGTACTGAACGCTGGTCTCCACTCACCTGACTATGATCTTCGCGGCGTAAGTGTGGCCCAAGAGGATGACGTCATCGGCGTCCAGATAACTGACAGCGTCACGGCCTACCTTGAAGGCGGCCAGGAACACGATGACCGTATCGTACGTGTACCGAAACAGCATCCAGAACCTGTTAATGTTTTAAATGACAGTAACACAGCTGTTGCCGGACCCTCCAGTGTTCTTAACTTTGTATGTGTTCTTGTTTTGTTTTCACAAACGTTCAGTCCAGCGATGTGCGCCTTGGGTTTCATTTGAGACCTAAATACCACTCTCAAAAGTGCAGATTTTAATTTGTTATGATCGACAAACACTGAGTGAAGCGTGATGAATGGATAAAACTTTGTCAGAAGATAACGCTACCTTCTCGAAGATCCCGTTGCACGCAAAGGCACCGTAGATTGTAGCGTATATATGAGCTTAACAGACGCTCATCTTAATGGCGTTCATTGGTTTCACGTCATCTGCTGTGGTTATCCATAGCACGACCTCTGAACAGAGGTAATTGCTGCGATGGCTATATTACAGAAAGCACTGGCCTCCCCACCTTTGGAAATAAGGCTCTTAAGAGGCACCCGTGTTATTGTTCATTCCGTCATGATTTTAATATCGTAATCATTCGCCGCTCATTTTCAATGCTCACATTACGTCTCATGATTTTAACATATATTTTACCCACCTTTATGGCGAGAAATTTTAGGTCTCTATACAGCCACTTAACGATTCTTCACACTCTTAATCACGCAACGGTGCTCTTTGGGGCGCGCGGGTACATGTGGTCAATTTCATTTCCCTTCCCGATGGAGGGGGAAATGTTGTAGGCCCGCGTGCTCAGATTTGAGTGCACGTTAAAGAATCCCAGGTTGTCGCAATTTCCGGAGCCCTCCACTACGGCGTCTCTCATAATCATATGGTGGTTTTGGGACGTTAAACCCCACAAATCAATCATTTCCTTTCATTTCTCTCTTACAAAGAATGGTTAAAATGAAATTCTGTGCCTATTCAATCTTGACTGCTTGACAATAAAGTTGTGTGGTCTGTAAACAGGTTTATTAGCTCCTCAAATATGCAAACATGCAATTGTCGTCACGTGCATATATAGAAAACTGCGACAAAACCTTTACAGCCGTCTTATAGAGAAAAGGAAACAAAAACTAGGTCCGATGCCGTGCAAGAATATTGTGCCAACGCATAAAAAAAGAAAAAAATCATCATTACGGCCTATTTTTTTTTATTTTTTGCAGGATAAGTTTTCTGGAGCCCTCCCCCCCTCCCCCCGAAAAGGCAATGTGGCCTAGTCATGGCGCAAAAATTGAATTCATTGAGCCACTACACCGTAAAGCTGATGCTTGTGGTGCACCTGCCGCTGCCACACGTGTAAACGCTAAATTGCGTCAACATGCATTAATACGATTTCCATCCGAAAAGAATGAATCCATGATGTGCTCTCCATAGGGTATAAGTCGTCACTCAGCTTCTGCTGAGGGACGACATTAAAAAAAGTCCTCGGGCATATAGGCTGATGATGAGGTTAATGATGCATGCAATTACACGACAGAATCATTACCGTAAAGAACTCATGAACGCAACACTGCACACTCTCACGCTACATGAACGTACATGCATCCGCTGAATTGAGGAACGAACTGCAATGCGCGCACAAATGTTCACCAGATTGGCGCTTAGCGCATTGTACACCTCTTGTGGTGGCTGCTCTAGCCATCTAGAATATAGATGATACATCGCGGCAACCGCTAAGACAAGGTATGCACCGATTTCAATCACTGCTTTCTCGGCTTTTGTCACGACTGCACTGGACAGTGTAACGTCTCTGGTAGCAAAGCTACAAGACTGAAAGCTAAAATAAAAATATACAAGCTGTTCGGGACACCAGCTTGTAATTCTCGCATCAAACGCCATGGCGTTATAGATTTCGACTGTGTCTATAAGGTATTTCGTAGTTCCTAGTCGGTAGAAATGAACTAAATTGTCACGTGACATAGCACACCAAATATGAGAGAATTATGTGGAGCCAATGGGGCCAGAATAAAGAGAGTGATACCACGTCATTTGGGTGTGTTTCATTGCGTTTACATGCATGACTTTCCAATTTTGCACTTATGACCCTTCTTAATTTTTGACGTAACGCGCGTAAATATCGGCGCAAAATTTAAAAAAAGGTTGAAGTTTGACCTCCTCCGCTAATAATACCGAGCACTCCACTCGGTGCACATCTATCAATAGAGGCCATTTCATTGTTTCACTCTAGTGTTCAAATAAAGCGGCCCTACAACCCCTGTTTAGCAAGGTTAGAAAGTGCCCCCGATCCGTAGTCGACGCTTTGGTAAAGATGCGAGCCATGCAGTACAGCGCAGCACGCGGCCCGAAATTTTCAAATAGTTCTGAAACTGAGTCAGCAAGAGATCGTTCCCTCTTTTTCCGAAAAATGACACCATAAGCCAGAAGTCCATGGCCGTTGTTTCATTTGAGTGTCTTGAAGCACATGGCGCCGCGTGATGCTACCACATGCCCGTGCAAGCATGCACTCACGATCACACTGAGAGAAAGCCATGCGTTTGAAAAAAATATATAAAAAAACTAATTGCTCAGGCTCATGACGTGCGCAGGCAAAGGGGTCAACCTTTTTGCACCCTTGTGATCCCACTCTGAACGTAGCTTCGAGTGCACATACTCGTATGAAAGGAGAGAGGAAGCTCTAGCAGCGTGGACCTATCTTGTAACTACGCTAGCAGTCGAATTCCGAAAATTTTGCGGTAGACGATTCATGAAACAATAACCTTTTTTTTCTATTGAGACTATTCGACGATTGCTTGGAAAAGCGTTTCGGAGCCAATTTTAAGTGGAACAAGGCAGGCAAGCGTTGTGATGGTGGCCTCACTTTCGCAGCACTATCGGGTCCATGATGGTGGACGCGCTGTGCGCGCTGGCGGTCAGGGCGAGCGCGATGATCGACGTCACGCCGCTGCCCAGGAACGCGTGCTCGGCCAGCAGAAAGGTCAGGTAGACGGCGCACAGCGAGACCAGGTAAGTGATTGAAACGTCCTGAGACAGCGCGATCAGCAGGTAGGCCAGCAGGTGGCCCACGAGCTTTCCGAACAGAGGGCCCAGAACAAGAGTGGTCAGCACGAACACGCCAAAGTCTGTGGGAGAAATGAAGCCCGTGCTCTTACGTCCACAGAGTAAGAGTTCTTCACCCTTCAGAGCGTATTGCGTGATTGAATAATTGACTGATTAAAATGCCGTTAATGGTAAAAGTACATTACCACATCGGTTAGTCACCTTATAAGTGTAGGTGGGTGTCCTTTTCGAATTAACACTTCCGATTATAACGACTGCATAACACCTTATGTCTGTGCACCTACCAATGTGTCTCCGTCCATGTAAAACTGTTTCATTCAGAACTATGTTGATGACTTATTTCTGGCGGGCGCTGTATTGCATATGATATAATTCATATTTGCAATTTGGCGAGGTGGTGCATAACTAGTGGGAAATTTAGGAGGGAAGAACAGGACTCTCACAAAAACAAGGCAGGCAGAATGGGTGCTCGTCCTGTCTCGTTCTTGTGAATGTCTTGTTTCGCACTCAGAAAATTTTTAATAGAGGATGACCTGCCTTATTCTCATCCATATGAACCGTAATTAGTGAACGCATTTTACTGTTCAGTTCAATATTGGTGCTAATTTCTGCGTAGCGTCTTGTTTTTGAACCGCTGCTCCTGTCACATGTGTATACGTGCACGGGTTGAGGACCCTGTTCATTGGATGGTGGTTTTGGAGTTACCTTCTCTATCAATGCTGCACCAATAGGGGTGAAAAAATTGATAACAAAAAGTCACAGCTTTGCCAGAAAAGTGAAGCAATGAACGCGATAGCAACGAATTGAAAGATCACGCGCAGAATTGAAAGCAGATCGAAACATGCCCCGCGTTCCTAACGCACAAAACGTACAGGTACAGATGCACGCAAATAAGCGTCTCATTTGTTACTCCGCTGTGTCTGAAAAGCGCGCGCTTTTTGCAAACGGAGACTGCAATGCTTACAGTGACCTTTGTACACCAGGTAACTACAGCAGACTTGTTCCGGTTAAAGCTCGAGGCCAGTCAAGGCGTACGACCTTCCCCTCCTCGCCGCCGCAAGATAAGGGCGCGTGGGGGAGCGTCTCTCCTTCATGCACCCTTATCGTGCTGGGCGAACTACGTGTAGGAGATTAGAGCGGGCGCCACCACGCGATGTGATCTTTGCGCCATCTTGCTGGTAATGCTGAAAACACAATTCCGTTAGAGATACTCGTGAGCAGCGGTAAGTGGTAGATATAAGTAGCTTGCCGTTTGAACAGTGAAGGATGTGCTGCGGGGTGGCTCAGTGGTTAACACCTCGTTTTCAAGACGCAGAGGTCGCGTTCGATTCCGCGCACCGTAGTGTTTTTCTGGATTTTTTTTCTTTCTTGCGTTTTCATATATATAGATACGTATACATATACGGTGAATTACATCGACGCCAACGCCGGTGGCAAAATTCAGCCGGAAGTGTTCATATAATTGCTATCGCAATAAAACAATATTATAAAGTAGTAGTAGCGTATTGTATCCTTATCGCCCAATCATGGCACGCTCAGGATGAGTGGCACATGACGCCTCTTGTCAAACGTATTCCGATAAAGCAAGACCTTGACACATACAAAGATAGCGGTTAGGTTAGGATGGGTTGGCTGTTATTCCCAAGTCACGGGTTGGATGGCACCCACTTCGGTAGCACTTCGATGGAGACGATAGGGGATGGCCCTGTGTGTGAAGTCAGGGCACGCCAAGGATTCCAGGTGGTCGAAATTTCCGGATCACTCCACTATCTATAATAATCATGTCCCAGTTTTGGGGCGTAACACCCCAGATGATATTATCAAGACACGAATGAATTTGTTGTAGGTGACGTTGCGTATCCGCGAACATTACCATTTTTCTGATGCGACTAGTTCGAGAAGTTCTGGTGAGAAAAGACACCTAGCTGCCGCTTATACTGAATGACATGGCAGCACTTTGTCGACCACTTCACTATTATACCGAACACCGTGAAGGACTTCTGTGTTATTACAAGCAGTCTTTTTAATGAGATTCCGTCTTCTGGTGCGGATATTTTTTTAAACTCTATAGCCCCTGTCATCACCACAGGAGGGAATGTTGGGGATAAAATTTATCTCATAATTTTCAATTATGTATGGTGTAAGTAAGCAGACAGGGACAGCCCCGGATCTTATGAGTCGTACAAGTCTAACTTATCCTTCAAGAATCCCGCCGAAGGCAGCCTTGAGCTTGCAGTTCCAGTCTGTCTAGCACTGCTGCCGCACACTTTCGTATTTATACCACGCCGCGGCCCCATTTCGAAGGTGGTCTTCAGCTACAGACAATATCTGAGGTTACACAAGGCCTCAAACACTGCTATATAGCGTTGACAGTCACCACCCAGTCGTCAGCGTTGTTCTCGAAACCGTGGAACTCTTGTGATCACTTGTGACGATGGGACCCCAGGAGAAATCGCAGAGAAACCAACCCGAAGTAGACCTGCTGGTTGGATAGCTGCATGACTGCACCCGGGGCTCTCTGCATTGCTCAGGTTGGCTGGCCTCTAGATCATGTGACGGGACAACGTTCAGCATGACTTTGGCGGCACTCAAAGCCGGAAGGATCAGCAGCGTAGGGCTCGACGTTAAAGAGTTGATTGGCGAGCATAATCGTGCTATGGTACGCCACAGCTGCGTAGCGCTGTCCAGCCAATCACACGTGTATCCCGTGGGTATGCCCGAGGAAAAGGAGACAATCCCTGTATTCACTTGAACGGGATCTTTGTCAGGCGGAGCTGTGGTAGCGCCCATTATAAGCAGGAATGTCAAGATTAGCGCGAGGTTGTTGCCGCTGGAAGCATGAACAGCGTTCCCGGGAAACAGGAGGCTGTGCACCCTCTTAGCGACGCCAGGGTACGCCAAGGAACGCTGTCCAGGCTTGCTTGGATGCGAACGGGTTTGTCTCAAGTCATACTTTAGAACCACTGAAAAGGCATTGACACCGTCCGCGATCGATTCAGTGGGTAGCTACCGCAGCGATCGGGTGGTGAAGTCCATGGTCGAGGAAGCGTGGACAGTGTTCCTATGATGAAGGGACCCATGCACGCTGCCGACGGGCCACGTGGCTACAGACAGGCGACTTGAGCCACAAAGTTTAGTGGTCGAGCTCTGCCTTTGCAAGGAAGCAGACAGGGACCGCTCGCGATCCTGGGCCAGCTGGTGTGCTGCTTGGTCTTCCTCTGCCTGACTTGGTCATGAGTCATGATAATGGGTAGACGCGCATCCAAACAAGCAGACACATATCCACTCATATAAAACAACAAAGTGTCAGCCTCTCCACCGCCTTTAATAAGTTCCGTTTTACGCCCTGTATGTATTTGTATGCTTCACTCTTTAAAAAAGGTATACACAGTGGTATACTTACGTTCTGGTGTTATGCTCCTGTCGCAATTTACTACGCGTGTAGTAATTAGACAGCAACTGTCAAATCAGTAAACCTACTATACAATACTACTTAAGGTTACTTCCAGCATGGAAGAAGTAATAAAAAGTAGCATTACTACCCCGACAAGCTGAATGCGAAAAGTGAGACCTTATACATTTTCATGCAACCCGCCAAGAAATACCAAGTTACTTTGAGGTATGGCCGAACCATGAAAGAGGCTACTCATAGAGGCGCCAGAAGGTTTGAAATGCCTTCATTCGATATGTACTAACAGCAACCGGAAAGGTGCATATAGCCTTACTTTGGTGTAGCATACGTCGTACAGATAGCTAACCGTCAACTCAGATTTAGATTGATGTTCGGACCTGCTTCTTTATACTTTCTTATGTTCACATACGTCCATCATGAGGCAGAATTTTTTATTGCAACGAAATTATGAAAAGGCAATTTTTTTTCCTAATGAAGCCACTAGAAGTGGTAAGATTACTATAGCTTCAGGTAGGGAATAGTTGCATCTAATACCACATAGAATTTCGCTACAATATTACAATACTTACTACGCCTACGGGAGGAAACGTGCGCGGAATGTGGTAAACGTGCCGAGGGTACTAAATGCTTTACATCTTTTACCTTGTACTTTTTTTAAATAGTGATGTAAAGCTTACTAGAGAAGCTGAACTCTTTGAGGACGGCAACAGTGTTGTAGATAAACCAGTAGAACGACAGGCCTACCAGGGACTCGCCCATCACCAGAGTCTCGAGGATGTGGGATTTGGCTGCACGAGAAAACGAAGAATTAAACATACGCAAACATAGAAGGGCAATAAATGTTATCTATCGTTACACATACAGCTTCAAAACATAAAGCAAGAGTGAACCAAGAAACTCAAGTGCCCAACGACCAGTTAGATGCATTATCGTTAATAACTATCCGTCTATCAACAAGATAGTTACGGTGGTATGGCTGTGTTTTGCCTCATGGTGCCAAGTCATCGCAAAATTGAAGGAAACGTGTTGTCGAATTAACTAGTTGCATGCGTCCATGAAAGTGCTACCAACAGATCCATAGCGGCCCGGCACAAGACCTAGAACGATTCCTAAAACGAAAGCTCAGAGAAAATACTGGAAATGTTCATGGGACAAACACAAAATAGGCATGTTATCAAGCCAACTCCTGAAAACTGGCCATCAGTTTCGAGGTATCGCTACCCACTTATCAGGTTAAGAATGGGACACACACACAGCACACATGCATATATCTTCTGTCTGGTGGTGACCTAGCGAGCAGCGAGAGATGTGGAGAACCACTTACCGTTCTCCACATCCTAACACAGTGCAATGAATTTCCCGCTATTAGAAAAGAGCACTTTTCATTACTTTACCAACTGCAATTCCTTATGCACCCGTCTATGTTCATTGGTAAGGACCCACTTTTTAAATTTGAATCTTTGTTGGCATTTCTAAAGGATGTACATAGTTTTCACGTCATCTCTCCAGGCAACCTGCAGCACGATTTTCTGTAAAGGGTTGTTGCTGCAGCAGTTACATGACAGCACACTCCTGCTTCCCAGCCTTTGGCGACCATGGCTTGAGGAGGTATCCATGGTATTGTCCTTCCCTTCATAGTTTTATCACAACCGTTTGCCGCTCATCTTCACTGCACACATTTCGTACCAGTCCTATGATTTTATTTATTCTGTTTTGTCCACCTTTAGTGTAATTAATTTTAGGTCCATATACAGCCGGTTAAAATACCCATTGCCATCATCTTCTGCCCCATGTACTGGCGCTTTTTAGCGATCACATGACCTTTGCGCCAAGACACTATATATCAATCGAGTAACACGATCACAACTTTTTTGTTGAAGAAGGAAGTTGTGCTACTTTTGTACTTTCGCACAAGCGGGAGAATATTGTGGCGCTTTTTAGGTACCTCAAAAGAACTCCTAAACATTTCGACGACACTGCTTCTGTAACCAAATGACGTAAACACTGTAAATAGGAGCCTAGATGTAAAAAAAGCCAACATGAGTACCTAGAAGCGAATACAGGAGTTTGTGTTCTCCGAGGAGATCATGGGAGGGGCAGGCTTTGATAAGGCACTTGCCTAAGTATCGGTATCGCTAGCGAGTACACTTATTCTTTTATACATTTCAAGTGGACGAGAGAGAGGATGTTTTGTGAGGATGTCCTCTGAAGGGCGTCAAGTGAATGTTTCGTCCGTATTTCGCAGAAGCCGCCGTGTTGTAGCTTATGTCTTGAACAAGCATGTAGAGGGAAACGAACGGAAAGATTTTGCATGTGATGTGGCGTGTGGCGCGACGATGCAGCGGCCGGAGATGTGACGCTTCACTACGGTTCGTGGCATCGCAATGCCACGTCCCATGTTCGGCGTGCATCAAGTCAGGCACGTATTTTCGTCACCGCGTCAAAAAGTCGCATGACCGCAGCCAATGACAGCTCGGGAGAAGTATGTCATCATGCCACCGATAGTGCCATCGCCCTGTCACCGCTCCCATCAGTGTCCGCAAGGCGAGTCGATGGAGTGGAGTGAGCCTGCATTTGCTGACATCGCTGCTTGCGGCGGCGTCATAAACATCGAGTACATTCCATTAAGGCATGAAATTATTCCCGATTGAATGAAGTGGTATTTGAAGTGTGTCATTTGTGCTAGATAATGCCAGTTTTGGAAGCGTTAGCGAGATTGTGAGCAGCGATGCAAGGTCATTTCGCAGGTAAACATGGTGACACCAGCGTCTCTCCGAGCCGGCTCGCCTCGCTTCCATCTTGGCTCTTCCAGTTGATGACGTCAAGAACGTTCTTTGCACTTGTGCGTAACACGATGGCACAGGCTAACTGCACTAGAGTGCTTCGTTCTTACCGTTCTTGTAAATGCTGTATACATTTCTGCTGTATAGGTGGTTCGATGATCGGGACGGGTTGGCACTTTGCCTTACATTAGGGTACCTTTTCTGCCATTTTTACCTCTTACATGTTTGATTATGTAAGTGGTAAAAAGTAGCATTACTTTTTTGTAATGTACACTAGAACTGCTTGATTTACTGAAATGGGGCTCTGTTCTACATGCAAACTGCAAATATACCATTAACGGTGTAATAAATCATTACACATCTTACATGTACATTAGACATTCATCCATATGATGGTAAGCATGATTTCATTATGCAAAGGGGAAGCGTGACCGTGGAAATTGCCCGCATGATTCGCCTACCTGTGGTCAGAAATTGAATTTCCGTGTAGTACATCGGTTCCGGGCAGCAGACTAGGAAGCCCATGAGCGCCGACGTGGCAGTGTTGTCTCCGAGGCTCTCCCGGTCACTGCCCGAGGGGTCCCGACCACCGATGCCTTCTTTGCTCGAAGGCACCATGAACGTCATGTACAGTACGAACATGCACACGCTAAGCACTGTAAGAGAATCAAGTGTATGCACTCAGGCTTTGGCGTGTGTGAGAGGGCTGTGGCTGTGGATGTATTGTGGTTCATCCTATGAATCGCCTCACAGATTTCCATCACCTTGTGAACTATCACGCGCCAGTTTGGTGTGCTCCTCTTGTGGTGTTCTCCTGGGCTAAGAGGTTGACAACGTACCTCATTAGAAAACAGGGGTGGGTTTCTAATAAGCACTGAGAAGAGAACCCGTTACCTACAGCATTAAAAACGTTTGGGTGCACGCTAAAAAAGCTCAGGTAGTCGAAATCTCCGGAGTTCACCACTACGGCGTCTCTCATATTCATATGGTGGCTTTGAGACGTTCAACCCCACATATCAGTCATATCAGCATTCAAAACGAAAGCTCTACTATGTAACTAACGGGCGCAGCGATGCTTTCAGCGACTCCATAAAAACCATAAGAGGTTGAGTTTTATGTCTGAAAATACGCCAAATTATTTATAAGACGCTTGGATTCTCGCTGTACTCGCGCAATGATCCACTGGAAAATGTTTTGTAACAGCTCGGCTAATAAAGAAATGAAATATCGAGGCTTACCGAGCCCCACGCCTCCTAGGAGCACGCATTGCCAGAAGCAGCGCCAAAAGATGTGGTACCGCACGTTGAGCGTCACCGTGAACACCAGCACGGGCATGTACAGGTGCAGGAGCTCGCCCACGTTGGCGTCTGTTACGGGCAGAAAGGTCTCCTTGTCTCCGTACCGGTTGACGAGCCAGCCGGCGAGAAATCCCCAGGCCACCGTGATGGCCACCACTGGCAGGTTTATCACTCGCTTCACCATTCGCAGCACCGCTACGCGAGTAGAACGACCAGCACCGGCGTAACTCATTTGGGTGGAGAAGGGGGTCCTGACCCTTTTTCTGTTCATGGTTGCACCTCTCGCAAACGTTCCCCTAGAATTTTACCTTTCAAAAACCATATACTTTAGGTGCTTGAGAGTTAGCTATCATGAAATTTTCTTGTTTTTCATTTGGCAATACTTGAACCACATAAGCGACATGACACCCTTTGGCCACTTATGGCCCTTGTGCCATAAAACAATGCTAACCATATCATCATGCTTATTTATTTTCTATTTTGCAATACTTCTCAGCTGCGTGAGGCTATTTAAATCACAGCTGCCTATTTACAGCTTTTCTACAAGACTCAATAATTATACAATGCAGTTACATGACATGGAAATTCCGTGTGCAGTTTGCGTCTCCCCTTATTGACTTTGCCCACTGAGCCACCTTCGCCACAACACTTTCCCCAAAAGTTTGCGGTTCACCCGGCAATGTTTGTCGGCAAGGAACTACTTTTTACACATAAATCACTGTTAGGATCTTTAAGAGACCTAGGTGCTTACTATTCATGTCATATATCCGGGCCTTCCGTAGCACGATCTCGCTTTGAACTGAGGTCACTGCTGCGGTGGCTACATCTCCGCCATGCTTTTATTATGATCTTCATTGCGCGTTTCGTGTCACTGTCATGATTTTAATGCTTCTTTGTTTTCACCCACGTTAGCGCGAGGAATTTTAAGGCCCTCATACAGCCACCTATCATAACCATTATTCGCTTCTCTTGACCCATGACCTGGCGCTCTTTGGCCATCAAATGGTCCTTGCGCCATGAAACACCACACATCATCATCATCACTACCTTAGCTATTACTCCCCGAGAATGTGACTGCTAACTTTTTTGTTCAGTGGGCAGCTCTGCTACGCAATGTGAGGTCTGTATCGAACTTACAGGACACTATCACCACGAGCAGTATCAGCAACGTGCCGTACTCCGGAAGGCTCTCGTAAGCTGCCGTGCTAATAGCCAGATCCTCCATTTCTGCAATGCAAATGAATTTGCGTAAGCATTGCGTTATTCCTCCTAGTAGAGCTCCTCACCAAGTAACAACACTTGAAAGGCACGTGATACATTAAAATGTACGTGTCTACCATATGGGTGGGTAGCATATATAAAACTTTCAAACAAAATACATGCTGTGAGCTTATTTAGTATGTTGCTACGGTATAAGCTGGGCCATGCTATATGAGCCATGGAAGAGGAAGATCAGTAGGTTAGCTGGTTCGGCTATGAATGCCATCATCGGCTATCGTTGCGGGACGTTTACAGTTACCAAACTTACCAGTTACCAGTTAAACGCAGTTACTTACCAGTTACCAGTTAAAAGCAGTTACCAAACTTACCAACCATAACATTTCGGAAACGAAGAAAAAATGCGTGAAGTTGGGAAGTAGTTCAGCTCACGTGCAGCCTCACACAATATTATGTTCAGAATCAGGCAATGTCATTTTTATCGTATAAGTTATATACCACTTGATTAGTTATCATGAGAAAAATACACTCACGCTCTTCGCCTCTGCATGCTCAAGATGTCTGGCACTTTTCTTTCTTCTCATTTACATTACAATTACATCTAATAACGCTACCCATATACTTCCCGTGGCATTATTGTCTATTGTCTCTCTTTAACAAAAAGTTCAACTGACGTGACAGCCCTCTTAGGTCATTAAGTGAAGCACTGGTTCTCAAATGGGGTTCGCGTAACATCTATAGGATATATGCGATAATTGGCATCGCGTCAATTACCTTAAAGGATAATGCTTCCTTAGTACTATTGTCTGTTGGCTTCATACAGTTGCGTCTTGTAAAGTACAAACACTTCAATACAGTCATCCCCTTTTGTTCAAGGCGTGGAAGTGTGGTACCCAAAATGGCGGACAAGTCACTTCCATCCCGAGGCTGCCATTGCGAAGATTACAGAGTTAAAACCGAAACGCACTTAAGAGAATGCTGGCTACGAGGATAGTGGGTGCACATTTTAGGGCAGTTAAAGCAATTCCTAACAAACCCAGGCGGAACGCTTTATCTTACCTTGCGCAGGGATCAGGGATCGAGCAGGTAGCAAGTAATGGTTTCTTCTTCTTCTTCTACCAGTTGTTCTCTAGTTCATTCTTGTTTTTGTTCACCTATTGTCCCTGGCGCATACCCACTATGAGATATTGGCCAAGAATGGAGTGGTTTTAAAAGTTTTTGTTCAGATTTAGAATAATCGAGATATAATATAAAGATTACCAATGACCAAGAAAATTGTGGTGCTTGATCTAATGCATCTTATTATTTAAAGAAAAAAACGAATTTATTCTTAGAATAGAGCAATAATCTGATTTTCATGCGTATATAACTTTGTTGATACGTTAACATAATGGAACAGAATAGTCAACCTATTATTTTCATCAATATAGTCTTTTTTGGGTGGCCGCGCATACTGTCGCATTAGAGAACCCAGAAATGGAAGCTCCAAAAGACAAAAAGACAGGCACAGATAAATTCATACCAATACCCCGTGAAGGTATTCCTAAAAGGGTTTTTTGTAATGTGTTAAACCTCCTGATCTATTGTTTCAAGTTCATCACAGAACACGCACAGTGGCGAAAGTTCCTGAGCAGACCTGTGTTTATAGAAATTTAGATTTGGTACCCGGTACCTGCACCGTTTGTTTGTTCGTAGCCTAGATACCATGATACATACCCACTCAGGGGATCGGCCAAGCAAATAAAAAGTATCCTATCGATGATATCTGCACTATTGTTTACCAACAAAAATATTGTTATGCTTCGTTGTGTTGCTGGGCCAAAATGTGATCCAGTATATTTCTAACCGAATGGGTGGTATATCGGCCTACGGTGCGTAAGGCGAGGCATAAAGTATGGAAATATCCCTCTTGAAAATAAACTAAACCAATATCACCTGACTGTCATTAAGGGCGTCAGACTATATGTACTTGTTTTAAGAACCAATGATAATTCAGTAAGAAAATTGAAATTTTTTATCATTCATTCTCCCTCTCATGTACTTCTTACAAGCAAAATGGAAATTTCGCAGGTTGAAAGACCTATGACACCCGGGTTAACTTGTGTTTAGCACTGGTCTTTCCTTGTGTGGTCAAATTGTAATTGTTACATTGTAAGAGAAGATAACATGCTCTGTTCTAGTCGAAAATGATTAGGAAAGCATTTAGCGATGCTTTCGATACTCCTCACTTGCAGCCACTATATTTCTTGTGAAATTACCACTAATGGTTTAGCGCTGCCTTTACGCTTGGAATTTCAAGATCAATATATAGCCACTTAACACATTCATTGTTCACATTCCATGTCTCTAGGCCTGTCACTCTTTCACCAAAAAACATTACACATTGCAGTGTGCAGTAGTGTACGTACCGAAATTCATTTATTGACAACTGTGCTAGGAACAGTACATAAGGAAAACAGAGAAAAAAAAATCGGAGGGCTTTAGTGCCTCACAGTCTCTCTGCACGTTTACATTTCATTTTATGACTTCCTCGACATGAAACGCTCACTTTAGCAGCGCTTTAGTCGCTTTCTGCGCAACTGAGGCAGATGCCCAAGGTCCTAGTATGTTCTGCACGCAAAATGGTCCGGGGTCAAGTTGATTCAAAACCATCCGGAGCTGGCATCGCTGTGTGTCGTAGCAAGCGCAGCTGCACAGGACGTGTTCGATGGTCTCTTAAGCTCCGCAGTAGTCGCATGTAGGAGTGTCTGCCATACCAATGCGAAAGTAGTACACCTTTGTAAATGCAACACCCAACCAAAGGCGGCATAACAGTGTCGCATCGGAGCGGAAAAGTTGTGATGGTAGCTTTAGCCTGAGCGAAGGATCCAGTTCATAAAATTGACACCTTTGGAAGCTGGTAGACAACCAGAACGTGCGTGTGAGATCTCGAGCGAGCAGGTAAAGTTGTCTTGCTGCATCATTCCTTGATAGAGGAATCGGGACTACACGGGTTCCTTCATGGGCTGAGCGGGCTGCATCATCGGCTAATTGATTTCCGGTAATACCGATATGTCCAGGCAGCCATTGATATATAATATCATGCCCTCGTGCTAGAGCTTCAAGATAGCAATGTCTTATTTCTTGTACCAATTGGTCATGACTCCTCCTACGTCTGGCAGACTGCAAACTCTAAAGCGCTGCCTTCGAATCACAGAATATGACCCATTTTCCTGGACGTTCTTGAACGAGATATCGTAAAGCTGCCCTTATAGCAGCAAGCTCTGATGCCGTAGATGTAGTCATATGCGACAACTTAAATTTGATTGCCATTGCTGCAGCCGAAATTACAGCGGCAGCTGATGAGCTGCTACCTGAGATATACACCTGATGAGCTGAGATATACACTACCCATCAGTGTATATCTGCGTTCGGTCCAAGTACAACTCCTGTAATAATAGCAGTGTTGCTTGCATCAATGCTACTCTGGAATGATTGCTTTTCTTTTGGATACCCGGAATTTCTAGATGTACTTGCGGCTGGTCGAGGCACCACAAAGGACATGCCATTCTCGCAGCTGGCGTATATCCTGATGGAATGCTGTTAAGGTGCTTGGCTATGACGTCTGAAAACGTAGCACGTGGTCTTCCGGGGGGTAGAAGGGCCAAGTGGTGGTCAGGGACACGGCTAGCATGTCGAATGCGCGCTCTGAGGCAATCCACAACTCTATATGTCCTGACCGTAGGTCTTTGGCAAGCATGATTGTGGCATAAGTAGAAGCGCATCGGGGCAGTTTGAGGCAAATACGCAGTGCCTGACCCTGCAAACTCTCCAATGAATGAGTATTGGATTTGAAAGTGTTAGTCAGTACTGGCAAGCTGTAGCGCAATGGACCCAGAAATAGGGCCCTGTACAGCTGTAGCATGGAGGCCACAGAAGTTCCCCATGCTTTCCCGCACATGAATTTCATTATATGCACAATAGATAGCAGTCTCTTCTTCAAGTAGGCACAATAACAGGGTACCTGAACGCACATAGCACTCTATAGGGTGATTCTCGCTGCGATGCGCGAGGTTAAATAGGAAAGAACCAAACATACTATTCCTTCGCAAATCAAACGTACTCGGCTACAGACCTCATCATTATTTCTCCAACTCTTATTCTTCAACTCAATTGGAAAGTTATTGCGAATTCCTACAAAAGCGACCATTTTTTAAGTTTTGAATGTACCAAGAAGAAATAGATGTTTTCTGCATGTTCCTAAGTGGTAGATTGAGAAAGCAGATTGAGAACAGTTTAAAAATATGCAATTTTAATTTGTAGTGACTTGTGTGCCTTAAGCTTAGATGCAGCTGTCGACTATTTTTTTATTGATGCTACCACAAAGTTTATTCCACAATTTGGACTGTCCGCCAATCGACGCCTGCCTTGGTGATACAGTGATGGTCGAAATGCTCGGAAAATGTGAAATAAAGCATGGAGGTTGGTTCAGAACTCACCGACAGTCGAGAACCTCGACAATTTTAAGAACATAAAATCCTAAGACAGAAGAACGCGCAGACACTCAAAAAACACAAAACACTCAAAAAACACAAAAACCTCATCCTAGCCTAGTTCTACGAACTCCTGTACACAGTTTGCTCACTTAAAACCATGTCGTTGTGTGCTGGGTGCCAGGGCACCGCGAAATACAAGAAAACGTGCTGGTGGATCAGAATCCGCCAACGAAAACACCGATACGTCTGCAGCTCTTCCTGCGCTTGACTTAAAACCTTTTCTTAGAAAATAGCTGAGCGCTTACTGGCAGAGCACGTGAGAATCACGCACACAAAATAAACTACACGTTACCAAGCCGCAACTTGGTAAATGGCCGCCAGTGTCCAAGTCACCCCATACACAAGTTACACTTGCAAGGCTCAGAATCGGACACACTTACAACACATTCATACGTTTTGTCTGGTGGTGACCCGCCCATGTGTGAGAAATGTGGCAAATCACTGACTGTGCTTCATATTTTGATACAATTCAGTGAACAAGACAAAATCAGAAAGAACGTTTTCTCATTACTACTCCAAAAGAAAATGCCTCTTCATCCCGCGAAATTTATTATTGAAGATCCGCTTTTTAAACTCCATTCACTCTTCTAGTTTTTCAATGACGCTCATTAGTTTCACGTCCTCTACCCTGGTTATCCCCAGCATGACCTCTAACAGAGGTAATTGCTTTGGTGGCTCAATTACAGAAAGCACTGGCCTCCCCACTTTGGACCACAAAGGCTTTGAGGAGGTACCCGTGCTATTGTTCATCCCGTCATAATTTTATTTTTTATAACTGTTGGCTGCTCAATTTCAATGCACACATTATGGCTCATGCTCAGGATTTTATTCCCTACATATTTTACCCGCCATTATGGCGAGGAATTTTAGGCCTCTATATAGCCGCTTAACATAACCATTTTTCACACTCTTAATCATGCACTGGTGCTCTCTCTCCAACAAATGGCCTATCCACCAATAAACATCGCACATAATCATACTTGTTTTCTTTTTCTTTCTTTTTACGAGTGGCCATGGGTTAGAAGGATGCATTCGACATCCTTGAGGAGGCCAGTCGGGACAGCAAGAGCCAACGTCGCCAGGGAGTTTATCCCTCTCCTTTCTGGTCCTTCTCAAGCGTCCAAGACTTGCAATGGTCACCACTCACGAGAAAGTTATGTGGAAATTTATTCATTTAGCCGACATAAGAAGGTATAACATCGAAAGCACCGAGCAGGCTGTGACAAGCAGCAGAAGTCTAAACGCTACCAAGGCAAACTTGTGCATAGGCGAAAATCATATGTACGCAAATAAGGCCAACTCCGACGATTTTTCGAGGTCAATGGAGCTCAATGAAGTTCATAGCGTACGTTCATTTGCACGTTCGCGCCATTCATGCAAATTTTCAGGCTTAAGAGTTTCACCGATTCTTATCAAATGAACTTTATAGCTTGAATTTATAGGCTCACTTCACTTGCCAGAATTAAAGGCAACATTTTGTGTGTGATGGTGAATTTCGCCTTGCGGAAATGACGGAACTGAAGTGCCACTGTAGCGTCTGCTTGTCTTCTATGAGCTTTGTGAGTTTTGCCAGCTCTTCCTTGACTGAGCATGTGATTTTCTTTTCACGTGTTGGTGGGCGTGCGATAGGTGGCAAGTTGTGTAGCGTTTTGGGCGACAAACAATTTGCCACATATTCACCATAACAGCTTAAGCGTTTCAGCCGATTGCTGCAGCCACAAACTTAGATGGCATGGGCAGGTAGTGCCACCTGGCGGGTATTGTGCGCAGTCAGGCAGGTTCGGGAAATTGATCACGTCACACGTAAAAGTGACTAGGTTGGGTTTCAGCTTCCGTTGCGTGGTTTTTCGGTAATGAAAACATTATTTCCCAATTTGTGGAGCATTTCAGCTACTGGGCGCGTGACAAGAGTGTGAATAAAAACAGAAGCACCATTATCATGACACAGGCCGAAATTAACCTTTAAGGGACGAGGAAGGTAATGTCACAAGTTACCTGTTCTGCTCTGTTATAAATGTTTTGCTGTGGAGAGGCTGAGATCTATATTGCCTCGGCTACTCCATATCAATGGGTTCTGCATCGAAAAACGAAAGAATACTGAATGGTACCCAAATACGGCGTGGACAGATGAACGAACGAATGGATGGACGGGTGGATGGATGCACGGATAGACGATGAACACTTTACCGATAAAACCTTCCAGAGCCTAGTCCCAATCATCATGATTCACTCCATAGATATGCTGCAGTTTTCATCGGATATCTTCCCTCTTATTTCATTGATGTTTCGCCGCGCGTCCACGCGCTCTAGCACTTCGCACCTTCACCTTCGTAGTCTTCTAGCTCGGCCACCATTCTTGCACGTCCAGCCCCGCCGTAGTGGTGTAGTGGCTAAGGTACTCGGCTGCTGATCCGCAGGTCGCGGGATCGAATCCCGGTTGCGGCGACTGCATTTCTGATGGAGGTGGAAATGTTGCTGGCCCGCGTGCTCAAATTTGGGTGCACGTTAAAGAATTCCAGGTGGTCGAAATGTCCAGACGCCTCCACTATGGTGTCTCTCATAATCATATGGTGGTTTTGGGACGTTGAACCCCACATATAAATCATCGTTCTTTTTTCTTGCCGCACACTTTTTTAAGGCGTAAACTTCAAGCGCGCACTCCACTTATTACATATCGGTGCAGTTGGTGGTAAGACATATAGAAAAGAATATAAGGGTTTTAGCTTGTCGGTAACTGTACTCGCCGGATAGGGTTTACGTTTACAGCCTTACCTTTTGAATCCACATCTTTTCATGGCTAGTGGCATGAGTGAAAAGTTAAGGGAGCAGAAAACGTCGGTTGAAAGTTCTGATTCTGAATAAAAGTGCACATTCGCTACCTGCATTGCTCGAAGCAGTAGGAGAAGGATTCTTTGAGAAACTGTTCGCAGCTTAAGCTTGATTCAGACGCGAGAGCGAAATCCTGTTCCGCGGACCGAATCGTCACGCGATTAGTTTAAGCCGGCGCATCAGCGGAGACATCGCATGCACAAAGGCGGAGCTACGCTCACGGAGTCCTCGTGCATACTTCGACTCCTATGCTCATGCAGCGTGCTTATGCGACCGAAAACCACTCTCCTCTTCCACTGTCACCCGGAACCCATTTGGTCATTGCCACAAAACTAAAAAACACTTTGCTCTTTAAGCGGGCAGCCGGCTTCCTAGCCACGCCAATCTGACCAATGTTTACAGATTTGGCACTTCTTCCTCTCGATCAAGGGCAGACGACCATCAGACAGATCGAAATAGCAGCGAAGCGATTCCATCCGTGCCGCGAGAGGAAAAGAGCGGATGAAGCGTGGACGGCAAGTTTCGATGATACCACGTCACGTGATGCGCCGTCCGCTGCGAAAGTTTCTCCTCTGTTCCCTCGTGTGAATCCACCATTAGCCGTCTCTTAGATATACGCATATTCGCGCGCACGGGGGGAGAGAGGGGAGGCGTAAAGTCGTGTACTGTTATTCAGTCGGTTTGTTTTGACATTCTTTATTAAACAGGGTTATGGCCACACAACTCTTTTTACAATAATGGCAGTCAAAGACCAACGATTTTGCAACCCAATCCCATTTTTACTTCAGCAATGTCAGGGACCAAAAGCAGACCATTGTCAGAAGCTTGCAAAGGCTTCATTTTTATTTTTACATTGTGAAACATGCCCTTGGGATTCCATCGGCAGGGGAGCGACGCTCAGATAAGTCTTCGCGCTTCGTTCCCCACCCTCTTTTTTTTTTAATTGGGAGCCCTGCACACGCCAACTTATAGCTAGCCCCACTTTCTGCAGTAAGTTTCAAAAGTTGTCAAGAACATTGTGTTGTCTCGGAAATTGGCGAGCGAGCGCCACGCCACGCACTTGGAGTGAACGGACACAGCAGACGTGGTCGGTACAAACGAAACAACACACACACGCACGCGCACACGCACGCGCACGCGCACACGCACATGCACACACACACACGCACACACACGACGCCGAATCGATACCTCAATCGTAATTAACACACTAGGACATCCGTGCACACTATTTCCATACACTCCAAAACATGACAAACACAATAACACGACAAACACACAATAACATACCCAAGGCGGCGTCGCCAACGCTTGACTTACCACGTGCCCCTCCCCCCCCTCCCCCGGCGCGCAGGCCGCGGAACCACGCACCGAGGACCCACCCTAGAGACAACCGTTCGCGGCAACCGCCACGCGCAGAAGAGACTCGCTCAACTCTCGCCCGCCACCAAGGCTTGCTTCCGCCAGGGGTCACCGACGGTGCTACACCATGATGATGAAGATAGTGGTGGCCAACTCTCGCGAACACAACACCACCTACCGCCCGGCGGTATAGTGTACTAGTATATGTTCTAGTACACTATACCGGCTGTTGTAGCTCAAAATGCGGCTTTTGGGCAAGACACGTGCGCCAGGCAGCGCACACAACTCTACAGAGGGTTGTCAACACCCTCACATCCCCCCAACCTTAATTAAAACCATATTCCGAAAAAAACAAAGGAATCAGCAACACAAGCTCTAACCAAAAAAATCGACACATGTCCTTTCATAATGTTTTTGCAGCACGACACCGCCACTGGTCGACACTGCTGCATTGTTCCACTCGACTTTGCCTCAGTACCAGTCCCGCAATAGCAACGTTGCCATCGGCGCGACAAACCGTCACTAGCGCTGACACGTCTGCCGGTTGCGACCCGCACTCACGAGGGCGCCGGACTTCAGGCAGTTGCCCAGGTCCCAGGCATCTCTATCGCCCGACCTCTCGACCACATTCCTGGCCAACGGCGCTTACGATGTGCAGAAGACAGCCAGCCGTGGATCACAACACTCCAGCTGCGTACATTCCAAAACACTCGACAGAAACAATGGAGCAGGGCTTAAGGAAGGGAGCTTCGGGCTTTTTAGCCATCTGGTACGATGGTCAGTACTGCTAGCTAATACATCGGCGGCGGCCGAGACGCCCATCGAAATAAAACAGAAATCACTCTTTGCTAGCTCGTCCATCGCAAGATAAAAAAAAGCGAGGGAAGAAGAGTGCAACACCTCGACGCCACGATCCACCTAGTTCTGCCACGTGCGACAGGTGGCTGCGCAGAGCCTTAGGCCTAATGAGTCACTAGGCAACAACCAGCATCCACCCAGCACCCAGCTCAGGCGCAGAAGAGGCAGCCGCGAGGGGACATCCACTCTGTGAGGTGGCCCTATCGCTCGCAGCACACAGCAGCTTACCGAGCGATCGGAGTCCACCGCCCCGGACGGTGTCACGACACCCCGGGCGGTGTCATGACGCCCCGGCGTTGAGCCGCAATACAAGACAGCAACGACGCCCGGCTCCCTGAACCCAAAGAGATAGAAGAAGCTATTTATAGAAAATCGTACCACCCACGAAGCTTCCCTACTCACTCGCTTCGGGCCTGGTCTACAAACCAAGTGCTCTAGGCCTTGCTCATCCCAGGATGCAGACCGCGTGGCTCTCGCCCCAATTCAACGACGGTTTTGAAAACTAACACCAACCAAAGAACAACTTGCGAGTAGAAAAAAAAAACTCCATGTGCCAACAAGTTCAAACACGCCCTAAATACCGATCTCCTCGCTTCTCAAGAAAGCACACCGCCGGCACTAGGAAAGAAGTCCTCCCCTAGGCCTACTCTTCCCCGGCTAAAACAAAACCTTGTACCGAACCGCGAATACTCGTTCGGGGCTCTTGGAGCCCCACGTTCGGCGTGATGTCTCTAATTGGCGAGCAAGCGCCACGCTCTTGAAGTGAACGGACACAGTAAACGCGGTCGGGGCAAACAAACAAACAACCACATACATTTATTTAACTAATTTAGACGGCGCCGAATCGGTACCTCGATCGTAATAAACACGCTAGGGCATCCGTACACAATATTTCGATGCACTCCAAAACATGAAAAACACAATAACACGACAAACACACCTTGATGATGACAATAGTGGTGGCCTATGGATGGATGAATGGATTGATTGATTTGGCTGTACCCTTTAGATCGGGCGGTGGCTAACGCCACCAAGCCGTGATACTTAGGCCAACTCTCGCGAACACAACACCGCTTAACGCCCGGTGGTTGTAATTCGAAATGCGGCTTTTGGGCGAGACAGGTGCACCACGCAGCGCAAACAACTTTACAGGGGCTGTCAGCACCTCCACAACATGGACATGCTGGTTCCTGGCATTGCCCTATAGAAGCATAAGCATGAAGAAGGCACAACCGTGGCATCATCTAAGGTACGTTGTTAAAAGGATTTTGGTACTAGCAGCTAAAATTAAGAACGGGAATCTAGCTTCATTTATACATTCAACACCATAGAAAACGAAGAAAGATACCCTCGTATAGCGTTACAAGAACACGACTGCATCGTTTTTGAAATATTTATGACCTAATTAATGCTCAATCGATCTAAAACCTGTTCCGCTTGTGCGTCTCTCTTCATTTCATTTACTGAAAACTCATCTTGTTCACACTGATATGTGCTGTGATGGCATGCGATTACTACTCTAATTATTGTGTTTATCGTCAGCAAATTGTCTTGCATCCTCAGCGCTGAGAAGGCTTTCCTAATATTCAAGCCCACGCAGTCTTCGCTGATCAAGGTGATAAAATTTTATGCCTTGCAATATTTTTTTTTATTTTTGCCCCACCACCTAATCTGTGGCCATCACCGTGCGAGCATCTCATGTTGTAGAATTTCTTTCAATGTTTCAGTTGACCTTCTGCTGTCCGTCCTTCTCACAAGTTTGTTCAAGCCACAGCTGTTAGTAAGTTTGGAATATAAGTGGAAATTTATTACGAGAGGAAAGAGAACACGCTTCTTTCTATTTCTCTTATAGACGGTACTTTTGGAACAGAATCGTGCATGCACGCATTTTTCTATCATTCTCAGCGCACTTTTAGCTATTTTTTTCTTTCTCCACTATATTTTCCTGTGGAAGAGAACGAGTCGAAAAAGACATCGCTTCTCGCCGCAACTTCAACATTTCCTTTTTTCGTCAATCCTTTTTGCTCGACTGGGAACAGCCACCAGATAATCTTCCTTCATCCTACAACTACCGGAACCGAAGCCTTCTACAATGGAAACGCTCGTACCAACCATAAAATCGCCGCAGCGGCTGAACAGCGCGTGTAGATGCCTTGCAGGCGCTACGGTCAAGCAGGCACCACCACTGCAGCAGACTGTCAGTCTTGGGCTAATGGGTAGCGTACTCCTTCCGCGCAGCGAATGACAAAACGGCCCAAAGTACTGCCTCCCTTCACATTCTTTCCCGTCAAGGCTCTCGTCGTTTACAATTGCTTGCTTCCCATGCAGGCCCACTTTGTACCTTTGTCCGACTCTTTTGACGTATGGTCCTTGCCATTCGAAATAGCCGAGCCATGCTCGAGCTGGACGCTGCACTGCCTTTGTAGGTGCCGACGTGGTTTGTCTTTTTTTTTTGAGGCACCGGGCGGAAGTGAGCGGCGAAGTTACACAGTAACCTGCATGTTTTCGAGAACACCCTTTGCCATGCCCGCTCTACAAGCTTGGTCATGGGGGGACTCATCAGCGAAATGCAGGAACCTCCGGGTGCTTTAACTTTTTACTGCTTATTTCAAGGTGATCTGTAGCAGGACCACTGGTGACTACATCGCCGCAGTAGTCTTATTATCATCGCCTTAGACATTCTCTCACTGCACTTATTTCACGCAACTGTCATGATTTTTAATACTGATGTTTTTACTCGCGTTAGCAGGAAGAATTTTAAGGCCCCTATACAGCCACGCACCATATCATTGTTCATATCTTTAGTCACTGAAATGGCGCTCTTTGGCCATCAATTGGCCCTTGCGCCAAAAAGCACCACAACTCATCATCATCAACTTAATGAATGCGAGTGTTGTTTGTGATTATATTGAACGCAAAAACGGTAACAACTCCGGCACGCCTGTGCCTAAAGAGTGGGAATGAAAGACAGAGAGGTTAAAACACACTCTCACAAACACACGCGCAAAACATATATGTGGATAACAAGAACAGTTGCTGAAGTCAAGAGTTTTATGGCTGAATGCCAACGGGGGGGGGGGGGGGAAGAGGTTGCAGTGAAACAAATTGAAAATGAACTTCAGTTACTGGGCAACAAGTTGCTATCGTTGCGATTAACGGTGTGTTCAGTTGCCTGGGTTATGAATGATTCAAAATAATGTCGCAAGCCCAATTCCTAATTATGTCATCATTTGCATCGTTTCACTTTATTACGCTCTTATTCGTTTGTACGTCTCGGCTAGTGGGCTGAAAACTTTCTTTCCCCAGTCGCACTCAAGATTGCAACGTCAAGAAAGTTGCCTATACATTGTGGCAACATTGCGTGCTACTGGGTTTTCCTACCATCGTAATAAGATCAGGACAGGTGTTTTACGTACCGAAACCACGATATAAACTGAAGGGCTCTGAAAATTTTGACCATCAGGTCATCTTTTAACACGCACTGACTAGTGATCTTTTAACACGCACAAAAACAAAACAAAAAAACACAGCGAGAACGCACTGACTGGAGTCGAACTCGCAACCTTCTAGTGATTAGCCGGGCACTATAAATATCCACTGCTCCACTGCTGCGGACGCATTGAAATAGTTCTTTCATATTCTGCTCAATGTTTCTGTTTTGCTTCGATATACCTCATCATAGTCTGCACAAAATATGCTGAATGTTACTACTTGGATATTTTTGTTTTGCGAGGTAATGTGGTAATACTATTACGAATGAGCGCCTCAGCCTTGTCGTTCGCACTAGATGGTCTATAGACGTTACAATTGCCTAACACAAGAGACAAAAGGTTCGCTGATGCCAGGTTTGTTATCTGTTTACGCGTGAGAGTTTAAATATTAACTCTTTACTGAAACTTCAGTGGGAGGCAATGTCTGCAGTGTGGATGAAAAAGTAAGGTGTGGGAAAATCCACAACTGGGAAAATAGCGAGACAGTAGAAAATGTGGCACACGCCTGATTTTATTTCGCGATGATTCAATTTTTTCCCATGAAAATACAGTCTTCTTTTAAAAAGGGCGACTGTGAACTTCACCACATTACTTGCCTAGCACGTGAGATACACTTGTCTGACGCCGCACGATAAACAAAACAAGCGTGGTGCGTTTTACTTTAGTTGATACCTACATGTGCTCAGATTTGAGTGCACGTTAAAGTACCCCAGGTAATAAAAATTTCCGGAGCCCTCCAATACGGCGTCTCTCATAATCAAATAGTGGTTTTGGGACGTTAAACCCTACAAATCAATCAATAGTTTATACCTACAAACGGTGTTCTATAGGTTGAGGTGTCTGTTGGTATACTCATACACCGTCATCTCCTAATTACTGTCTCAAATTAAATTCGTAGTTAACATTTCCGGTATGCGCCTGCGCGACAGCATAAGGCTGCAAGTATATGATGAGTTTTCAATTAGGTTTACACGCGGTCAATGATACTGGATGCTGCAGTTTACTTGCATCCCTGTCAAAAGATTGGCACTGAATACTCGGGCACAAGAGAGGAAGAAGTATGGGGCTTTTTGAATCGTTGCAACTTTTTTCACGAGTCATTCTCAAGTTCGATCTTTCGACATGAGTGTGATTGCTGAGGTTTAGCGCGAGCAAAAACCATGATTGATGGACGTGAAGGTCTGCTGATAAATTTGTCAACTTGTGTGTCAGTGTAGGAGCTTGGGCTGGTTGGTAATGCATTCTTCCAGCAAAACCCTTTTTTTTTTTGGGGGGGGGGGGGGTGCAAAACGTTGCAGTGAAGTTTTCTCAAAATGTTATCCATTCATCGCACGCAGGTTAACCGTACTTTCTTTGTCATCAAACCCGCCATTATGCAGTCCCTACGGCAAAATTCTACGTCCATGATACCACGTAATGCGTAGCTTTCGCAGTGCCGTGACGTAGCTTCCAGTCATGATGGGTTCGCAAGTTTACACAGTAACACTGTGCCCGACAAGTTCACTGCTGATGTCAGAAAAATTACCTAACTTTGGAAGCAGACCAGCCCTCGTCTTGCGATACTTTTCTGGGAAACCACCTTCGGGAATGGTAACCGTGGCAGTTGAGTAGATAGCGATCAGTTTCGGGGCTGTTGCTGCCGAGCCGCTCAGCAAACGAGGCGACACGCGTCCCAAAGAGGTTAGTGCGTAGCCACGTGCATAGGCCGACAACGATTGAGACAGCGTTTCTAGGACTCTCTGGACGGGGGAGACGGGAGGGGCACGGTGGATTTTTGCGACAGACCAATTATCTGAGAGCGAAATTCGCGACGCATGGTGTCGGGGAGTCGTTCTATAATTTTTTTCAACTCCTCTTCGCGCTGCGTGGACGTAATGAAGCGCACACTAAAGGATGCACAGAAAAACAAAGCAAAAAGAACGCAACTAGAACAGATGCCACCGATGACTACCTGCAAATGTTTATTAGGTGGCATCTGGTGAGCCTCACGAAAGGAGGAAAGAGAGCGAGTGAAGGGGCAAAAGTGTTAACGTGAAAATGTGGCACATGATGTGGTAAAAACTCCTATCAAGCAGGGTGCGTAGTCATATCGCGCTCGCTCGTTTCTGCAATGGCTTGAAATTCATTTCCTGCTTTGCTTGGAGACACAAACATGGCCGTAGTGCTAACGCAAGAGCCAGATCCTCCCGGTGCTATGCTGTAGCTTGGAAGTGTGGCATCTAGTTGGCTAGCTGGTTAGAAGTGTGGCCAGTTGGTATGACATGACGATAGTTATAACGCGAGAACAGAACGACGACAAAGTGTCCTTCGTGTCCTTGTCCCTTCGTCGTCGTTCTGTTCTACGATGTGCGTGCCGGGAGGGACAGTGCAGGTAAACGTCTGCTGGGCGAACAGGGTTCGGTTGGGGCACACGAAGCTATACTCCGACTTTCTCTTGTTTTTTTTTGCTGTTTTTTTGTGCCGAACATAATTTGCAAGGCGAGGCAGTTTCACTCTGTTTCACCCACTTAACCTAATATTCTGCAGCGTGCCCATGTTTATGTGTAAGTTCAGCAAAATGTGTCCGGTTGAAACAAGTAAAACATTTTCACCGACAGAAGTTCTCACATTTTGCTACAACCATAGAAGAACGCACGCTTGCAATTCCTGTATCACTCGAATTCACCAGCAAATGAAAAGCAGTGCATAAATAGGTTAGATAAATGTTAAAAGTAAGATGAATTCTTACATGATCCTAGCTGATGAAACACTACTTTGTAGAATTAGCGACTGTTATGTGTAGGCTATTATAATCGCAGTGGACATGCTGCAAAAGAAAAAAATTGGGACGTTCACCCAATTATTTTCACTAGCAGAAACCATTGATGCGAAGAATGAATATACCGGGTGTTCAAAATTAAGCTTTATGATTTTTTTAAAATTAGGCGCTCGAAGGCACGTGAGAACCACTTGTGCAAATAAGTTAAGCGGCCAGGGGGACAGAAAGTTAGATGATAATTATCGCTGTCAGCAGCCCAATTAACTAAAATTTAATAATTAACTTTTTACTGGCTGCGGTAAGTTGGCATGTTTATATTGAAAAAATGTAGGCAGTGGTGTTTGTACACAGTTTCAGTTGGAAGATTTTTTCTAGCACGCCTGTGTTCCGAGATATCCGGCTCCAAAGTTTAATTGTCTTTCGCACGATTACGCATGCAAGAGGGTGAGGGTCCGCGCAAAGCTCCTCCCTAAAGTGACGCATCTGTTGCGTGTGGTGTTTAGTGTGTGAAGAGGGTGGAAGCGTAGGCATAGGTGATAGCAATTACCCTTGCCCTCTTCGGCCGGCGAAATCAAAATGTGACAGCGCGGTGCGCCATGAGCCTTACGCATGATCCTGATGAACGCGATAACAGGAGACCATTTTTCGCGACGTTTTTTCGTGACTTTAGATCACACTGAGACATCTTCTTGTGAACGCGTTAGCAGGACCGTCCTGCACTAGGGTGCCTCCGGTTAGAGCACAGCGTCTCTGCATTGAAGGTCTACCAAGGAAATCCACGTGGAGTCCTTTCGAGCTAATATGGCTGCTTCTGGCGTGAGGTATTCTACCAAAGTAAAAGTAGACGTGGTGCTTGCAATGGCTGAAATGAATGGCAACGCTTCGTTAGCAATGGAGCTTTACGCGTCTCGCCACCCACACCGTCCCCTTCCAACAAGGCCCACTTTCACAAACCTGTTTCGACGCTTCTGCACAACAGGCTCTGTCCACCTTCCGAGACGGACCAGGAAGGCAATCGTCGATGAAGACTTTGAAATCGACGTTGTCGCGTGCGTAACCTCGATGCCAGAGCTCAGCATCCGACAGATTGCCGATCAGTGCGGTCGCAGCATCGGAACAGTCACAAATGTTTTAAGAAAGCACAAGTTCCATCCATATCACGTTTACCTTCATCAGGACCTAAATGAGGCGGACTTTGAAAGGCGAGTTGACTTCTGCAATTGGGGCCTCATCAAAACTGATCAAGAAAATGACTTTTTGCACAGAATAATTTGGACTGATGAAGCTCGGTTTTGCCGAAATGGAAGTGTTAATCTTCACAACGCCCATTATTGGGCACAAGAAAACCCACACTGGCTGAGGCAGCACAAGCATCAAGTTCGCTGGAGTGTGAATGTGTGGTGCGGCATACTCGGGGACAGGATCATCGGACCTCACTTTTTTGAGGACAACTTGAACGGAAAGATGTACACAGAAGAAATATTAGGTGTTGTCATTGATGATCTTGTCTGCAGTCTTTCCCTGAATGACCTGCGCCAAGTATGGTTTCAGCACGATGGAGCACCACCACATTTTTCTACCAGGGCGAAGAACTGGTTGGACAGACGTTTTCCACAACAGTGGATTGGGCGCGCAGGAGCGATGTTTTGGCCACCAAGATCACCTGACCTTTCTCCGCTCGACTTTTTCCTTTGGGGCTACGTTAAAGATCGAGTTTACGTAACAGAGCCCAGCGATGTTAATGACATGAAGGACAGGATAACATCTGCCTGTGCGAGTATTCCTGCAGAAGTACTGCGCCGAGTCATCGAGTCGACGCGACAGCGGTTCATGCTTTGCGTTGCTGCCGAAGGCAGGCATTTTGAACACTTTTTGGGGCATTGACGTCTTGAGAGGTGAAGAGTTTCGATGAGATTTGTGCATGACCGAAATATGCTTATGTAGCAGCAGGAAATATGCGTTAGCAAGGATAAAACTGTTTCAGTTATTATTGGTGGAGTTGTTGCTCTTGTTTCAATAAAAGTTACAGTACTCGGACATCAGCAGTCACGCTATTCGCGTAGCCCAGGCAACGACCACGCATGCTTCTCTAGTGATTATTACGCACGCGCACTGGCATCCAGATTCTCCGCTCGCACCATTATCTCGGCATGGTATCTGCCACTATCGTTAGAGGCTCTGCAGTTGCGTGTTACGACACTGGTTGCAAGCGTTCTTCGATTTTTGATTTCGACGGCCGAAGAGGGCAAGGGTAATTGCTATCACCTATGCCTACGCTTCCACCCTCTTCACACACTAAACACCACACGCAACAGATGCGTCACTTTAGGGAGGAGCTTTGCGCGGACCCTCACCCTCTTGCATGCGTAATCGTGCGAAAGACAATTAAACTTTGGAGCCGGATATCTCGGAACACAGGCGTGCTAGAAAAAATCTTCCAACTGAAACTGTGTACAAACACCACTGCCTACATTTTTTCAATATAAACATGCCAACTTACCGCAGCCAGTAAAAAGTTAATTATTAAATTTTAGTTAATTGGGCTGCTGACAGCGATAATTATCATCTAACTTTCTGTCCCCCTGGCCGCTTAACTTATTTGCACAAGTGGTTCTCACGTGCCTTCGAGCGCCTAATTTTAAAAAAATCATAAAGCTTAATTTTGAACACCCGGTATATCTGAATATGGCTTTTATCGATAACGTAGGACTTGGGTGATCCTACTTTTTCTGTGTACATGTCTTCCTACTGGAAATGTTAGGCAGCACGGTGCCTCCTGTGGTTTATAAAAGGCGATACATGACCAACCAATTGATGTTATTGATATCAGTTTTATTTGGCGTACATTTGTTCAGGAAACTCGTCAAGTCTTGACGCTCGTTTGGCGCTGGACAAACGAGTGTGAAGTACAAATAAATCTTTTGTACACAATGGGGTGTTAAAAAAACATTGACTGCTTAGCTGCTGCTCTTGCCACTGTAGTAGGACGCGGGCCTGACGACGCTGTTGTCACCAACAGAAGGCTTGGATGGGGCAGGAGGGGCGAGCTGTAAATAAGCAAAAACACGACATGAGCGAGGCGCATTGTACAAGCGATTTGCGCGGCGGGTTATTGTTTGTGGAATATATCAACAATTTCACCACCGCAGTAGTCGGGCAAAAAAGTACATGCATTTTCTTGCCCTACTGCTGCGAGCACTTTTACCAGCCCATACCAGCACATACCTGGACGACACAATGATTCTAGTAGAAGAAAGAAATACTCGTCTCTTCGAAACGTTGGGTTTCAGATTACTATTCTCGATTGCAGTTGCCTACCCCCACAAAAAGGCAGACTTCTGCGAAATGTTCACCTTTGATTTAGACTAAACGCTCACATCCCACGTGAAGTCGTATCATAACAACGGATAACATTTGAGAAGGTCCTTGTACGGAGACTTGCCCGTTCACGCCAGATAACAGAAAAAAAAATACACGTAAGACACTAGACTAGGAAGCTTTAGCTGGGTGTAAGCGCATACACAGTGCAACAGATGATTCATGAGGCGAGCACAAATCGCTTGAGCATCTATCACGCAGCCTAGCAACGAATCACAAATAAATTGGCATAAAACTTGAAAATCAAAAGAAACGGAACAATGTTTCTGCAGAATGATTCAAGCTGCGCTTCGAATACAATAAATGGCATTGCACCCTCCGAAGTAAAACTTGCTAAGGTTGTTTATGACAAGGAAAGGCCTTCTTTAGGGCTGGGAACCCTTGAATGAAACACTATAACGGTAGTGCAAGCCCAAGTAGCCGCCTTGCAAGCAATGGCCGTCGAGCGAAAGCTGCCTTTGAACATGATCTCACCTGCTGCTGGTGGACGGGAGCCTCGTGCTTGGGCTCTGGTACCACAGCCGGACGCTGAAGCTCGGGCTGGGCCTGGACGGGGGGTGAGGCGACGGGCACGCTTTCAGGGCCAGCTTGGCCAACGTGACGGTTCAGGTAGTAGAAGCTCTCAGCCTGGACGCAGGGTGCGGTGCCGGGAGGAACGGTGCAGGTGAAAGTCTGCTGGTCGAACAGGGTTCCGTTGGGGCACACGAAGCTGTACTGCATAGTGGCCAACTGCAGGAAGAGAAACGAGAACAGAAATTTCAAGCAACAGCGTACGGAATCGTAGAAGTGCATGCTTATGCAGGTCATTTGGCACAGAGCCCGTAAGGCAAATTCTGACAGCTCACTCACGTTAATTGAACTGAAGGGTACATATGTGCAATTATCTAGCAAACAAGTGAAAGCAGAGTACGATAATTCATCCAAGTTTCTACGTTAGGTCTGTGCAAAATTTTTTACCAGTTGCAGGTGAGAGCCTCACCAAACACATTTTTTTTCACTCTCAGTGAAAACTGGCGTTGTACCGATACAACACGTCAACGCATGTGAACATCGAGTGTCGGCTCATAGAATTTCTCCAGCATAGCGCCCATACGTGTAAATATTGGAAGTCATACGTGTAAATATTGGAAGTATGGGGCACCATGGTCCGCTGGACCTTAATGGGATAAACCCACCATGGGCTAATCTACGTAACTACGCATGAGATGCATTGGAAAACTTATCTACCGTGAACGGCCAACGCGGTCAACTAAAGTGCTCACCTGTCCATCGCTCAGAACCATTGGGTTGCAGACGTGGAAGATCTTGCAGTCGTTGCCGATGTCAGCGTAGTAGCCAAGCTCGCGGTCTGCGCAGCTGAAGGAGATGTCGATCTTGCGAACGATGCCATCCGCTCCGGCGGGAAGACCCAGGTAGCGAGACTCCGGGGACTCTGCCTGAACTGGACCCTGCTCCTAATCGTGCGTATTGGAGCAGTTGAAGCATCGATTTAAGGCCAGCATTCACTGCGACGTGTGCGTCAGCAGAATATGCCTGGCGCGCTACCACATCGAGATTGTGCGTGGACGCTGGGCTACGGCAATCTAATACACGTGGTATACTTGGCGCCTGACGCAACCTCGCAGACCCGATCTGGGACGATGTAAGTGTTCCAGAGACGCATTGTTTTATCGTGAGTGCACTTATTTGTAGATACGATTTCGTGGCTAATGAGCGAGCAGTGCACCATAACCTAAATTTACACCTTATATTCATCTTTAACTAGAACCTTCTTGCAGATCCTGGTGAGCGGAGCAACGTAAAATTGGCACCCAGCTCGGACCACACTGCATTTACCTGAAACGCTACTTTTCTTATTTTTTTTATGTCGGATATAACTGTCGGATCCCCTCGTCTAAAGAAAGTCCCAGTCGTCTATTTGTTTACCCGCCTTAGGGCGAGGAATTTTAAGTCGCTTACAATCAATGTCCATATCTCCAATGATGAACTGTCGCTCTTTGCCATGAAATGCCCCTTGCGCCACAAGACATCAAACATCATCAAAGAAAGTCCCGTTAACGCACGTGTGCAAAAGAAGAGGTCGCAGGTAGTCCGGTTAGAACGCCTCGAAATAGTGAATAATCAAGCATGCTCAATTGTTATAGAGGGTGTACTTACGATAGGCTGAGCAGCCACGGCGCAGAGGACGAACGCAATGACGGCAACTGCAATCAGGCCAGAGACACAAAAGATAAACGTCTGGCAGCACCAACTCGGGTTCTTGTCTGCTAGATACGAGAACATCAGTCGATTTCACTGAATAAGGGTGTTTCTTCGGTTACGCTACCAGTGTACAGCCAGTGTTGGTCTTTGCCTAGTACAGCAATTACGCAGTCCTGTTTGACTGTTCGATCCATTTTTCTAAATTGCCTCTTTGCTCGACCCATAAGTGAGCGAAACAAAAAACGCTCAGTTGAAGCGCCTTATATGCCTGCCCCGGGAACTCCTTATTGCGGAGTTTGTGGAAAATGGTTTGAATTTCCCGGATACTTTTAAAACATGACATGTTAGAGTCGCATCCGAGGTGAATAATATCCTGACGCCTTCGGCTGACATCCTCGTAAGAAAAAAATTATTCACTCACCGGTCTTCATGGTAGCAGGTAAGTCTGAAAAAGAAGAAAAAAGAATGAAGGTTATATATGTAAAAATGAATATAAAAAGCCGAGCAAACCATGCTTATCTCGTAACATCTGAATGTTTAGGACGCATAAAAAAGAGGCTCCTTTTTTTATCTCAGCTCTATAAGTGGAGAATGTTCAAAAGAACGCAGGTGCGTAGGGACTCACCGACATTAAGTTCCCTGCACAAAGAGAATTTTAGGTACTACAAATTTGACTTATGTAACGAGGGTAATCAGAACAGGAGCAAGTTGGCAAAACGCTACTCGGACAGAAACATTGCAATGAGGCATACGTACTAGGATCTGAAGACAATGCTTTCAGTACAATTTGTAAACAAAGGTATTGTCGCCACTGTGCCTTATCGATTGATTGACAATTCACGCGGTGTTCATTTCTTATTTTAGTCAATTCCGCACAACTCATTGTAGCAAGAAAGAGAGACTTCACTCACCTGGAGTACAAAAAATCCACTCAGCGGCACTGTTCGCTTTTTCGTGAACGTATGACGCGCCCCGGAACCAGGACCCTCCTTAAGTACTCTCACAAGGGGAGTGGACCTGTGAGACTATTCGTTCCCTCTCTCTCAGAACAGAAGAGAATACAATTGTTTGCTTTAGGAAGGAGGAGGATGCTTGCTTGCTTGCTAGCCTTCTTCTAGAATCTTCCCTACCATTTACTTCTTGACATACTTTTCCTCTTTGATCCCTGCCCCGCAGCTGTGGTCCAAACGAAGACCACAAACTTAGCTCTCGTCCCCCACGTCACTTACCGAACCCTTCCTCCTTTACTATTCTGTTTTATTCTTGCCCATGGTCGTGCTCACAAAGGAAAAGCAGAGGGTTCTGAGGGGCAGCCCTCGTCAGCGGGCCGTTAAACGGAAGGCAGAGCGCTGCACAGTGGAATGGGCTTAGGGAGAAAGTCGCCCAATTTAGCATTTTTTTAGCCGTCCAAGTGACATTTCAATCTCCTTAGAGTTCAACAATTTTTTTGTGGGACTTTCAAACATTGAAGTACGCCACGTCACTGTTTCTAGCTTTAGGAAGCCTCCCAAGTATGATCAGCATTGCAAAAAAAAAAAAAGAGGTGCCAGTTTCTGCTGACGTTTAAAGACCCGTGACGCCCTCTGAAACACGAAAAAATAAGAGCACAACGTGCCTTTCGTAGGAGCAAACTTTTATTTGAAGTTTTTCAATACATATAACGTGCCGAGATAATTCTAACCCTCTCATTTTATGTTAAGAGGTCGACCGTGACAGTTTTCCCCTCGGGACCTCCGAATGTACAATTATGTCTACCTTGTTGTATTTTTTGTTAAAAGTAAGCGTTGAACATCCCAAATATAGAAGTATGCCACCACCACAAGGTCATCCCAACCATAATGGAGGTTTCATCAGAAAAACTCTCTAGTTTTCAGCTGCAACTGAACATTTTGTTGCGCAAGCGAATTCGCTCTCTGCTGGTCTATATGTGAATACACCGGTACCTTCCTAAAGCGGCCAAAGCGTGGCGTGCGGAAAATTTACGTAGGCTACGTGTTTCTCTGCTCAACACTATAAAATGTCTTTGGAAAGTATTTTCGTACTCCTACTGCTGACTTGCCCCACCACCACAGAAACCCGATTCAAAATATCGTTTAAAAATAAGTCGTTCATCATTCAAAAAACTTTAAATTAACCTGAAAAAGTTGCCATCATTCAGTGGAGACTTTTTTTGTAAGAATGGCAACTTCATCAAAACAATGCTAACTGCACAGACGCTGCACGATCAGGTAAAGACTATGGGATGCTGGTGAGGTTGGAGCTGTGGCGTTTACAAGATATGCGTTTTCTCGTTCTTATAGCTTACGTGAGCTAAGTATATTGTTCTGTTTCATATATATCGTATATTTTCAGCTGTGCTATACTCGATTGCAACGCCCGAAACTTCGGCGGACAAGTAGATGTCGAATCTTCTGTGGATATCTAGAAAGGGTTGAAAGGAAACAAAAAAAAAAAAAGAGTAGGAAAGGCGTCTCAACTAACCGTCCCCTCCACCACTACTTTGCTCATTAGAACAATTTTGCTTGCCGGGGTTCTCGCTGTTGTTTGTTTTTTTTTTACTAGGCGAAGTAGTACCTGCCTGGTCGACCACTTTCGAGAAGCGCTTTTCGGAAGGGTCCCGTGTGCTGCCTGTGCTGTGTTCAACTGATGACTCATTCCAAGCGCTTTGACGACGACGCTGAATGCTTCTGGGCTCTGTCTGCCCGCTTCTGCAGAAGCTCGTCCTGTTGACAAGAGAGGCAGCGGAAGGCAAAGGCTTCCTATAGCAGAACGCACTGACGAGAAGGCTGGGTCTGGCTGGCATTACTTGCGTCCGGCGCTTTCTGGACAGAGGAGGGATCAGTCGCAGGTTCGCCGAACAGACCAATTTGACCATTGTGCTGGCGCCGAAGCTCGTTCAAAGCGCGCGTTGCTGTAGCGGGAAAAAAAATTTCAGCCGCCCTCTCCTTTCCCCGCGCCACCATCCGTACTTGCTATGCAGGGAAGGGCGCACCAGGGAAGAACAGAAAGTCAAAAGGCTAATTCAAAATGTAGACGGACTTCGACCAGAAAAAAAAAACGATAGCTATGTGGATCTGTCAGAATATTCGACACTGTTTTCAATCTACTTAACATTCTACGGTGAAAATGCACGAAAAGCAATTGAGCAAATGATTATTTTTTATCCAAATCCGTAAACACTGCAGAGCCCAGTAAACTGAATGTGGTCGTACGTAATCGGGGGAGGGTGATGATACCCAAGGTTGGCGCTGGTCAAGTCTTTCTCTCAAAGCGCGTCGATGTGAAAAGTGGGCAGATTTTACTTCAGTCTTCTCCAGTTGCATAAGTCGTAAACCTGTTAGCGGTGGAGGAAATCTTGTATTGAGTTGCTGAAAGGCAACGACACGAAAAAATAATAATAATACGGAAGTCTGCTAAAAAGAACTGCTCAAAGTGTCACAAGTTTGCGATAGTGACTTCTTGCCGCTATTAAATTCTCTAAATTATAAAAACGACTATTGTTTTGCCCCGTGTGCGTGTTTTGTTGCGTCGTTCACTACATCATAGTCCTGCTATCAAAGGTTTCTGCCATTACTTGATCACCTGAATATTCACTTAACCCGGCCTCAACTGCCAGTCTTTCTGACAGGTTTATGACATTGTGTACAATTTGAAAGTTTGGAATGTGTCGAGCGTCTTTAAATAGCTGTTTTTTGTCATTACGAAATGTGTTTCACTAAATGAAACGGTAATGCAAGTGCAGAGAGCAAGTCTTCAATGCCCCTTATTTTTCATGATTTTCGGAAACTTTCTTGAAACGCTATACGTACTGTCAAAGTGTCGTGTGAGCCTCACTTTGGCGCTGTTTTAAAGGAATTATTTTTTTCTTGCCTGATGGCCCAGTAGTAGTCGATTATTTTATTGTTCACCGTTGCAAGTTCCGAAGAAGGCGTTCCATACGTGGGGCACAGAAAATACGACTTCGACTTCTGGGTGCGTATGTAGCAGTTTTCTGCTGTATGACGTGTAATTGTAACTTTATGTTGATGAGGTTTTTTCACGGCAGTTCTTGCAAGCCACTGGCTGGGCTTGCGTATGTGACGGCTGTGGAAGAGGCTTTCCTACTGCAATATTCATGAACCAACTAGACCACCTAGGAATCCTTGCGAGAACAAGCTTCATCGCCCTTCAAAAGCACTAGAAAACAAGAAAAAAAAATGACTTGCATGCTTGTGCAACATTACGTGTGGCTTTTACTTGAAAGCATGTCACTGTGACAAGCCTGAAGCTTGGACTAATTTTTAAGGTGTGCTCATTTGGCTTCTCATGTTAACTGGTCTGGGTGCGCACCGACTATCAGTGGGTAATTATTTCGAACAAACGTAGAAATCACTCTGGTAGCGAGCTTACTGACCCGAATACATTGTGGTCCATGTATTAAAGAATCATTTGTGACGTTGCGTGACTGCGAGTACGAATTTTCAGACGAGTTAGAGCATAGAACGTTGATGTGCATCGTTTGTTTTATGTTCGTGCTTTTTTTTCTTTTTTTGGGGAGGGGGATGGTGGGGTGTACGGAACAACTGGCGTTTGTTCATGTTGCACTTGCGGGAAACATGCGACATTTGCCTTTTTAAAATTTTCATCATAAACTAGAATTAAATTTTGAATAAGAGCTGATTTTTTGTGATTTCTGTCTGCATGGGGCAGCGCTGCCGGTCAGTCACAAAGTGGCATCATGCAAACTTTAGTTGCATGATTTCTGTTTGTCATTAGCGATACAAAGTTGCGTTATATGTAAAAATATGCATGTGTCACCCGTTGGAGGCAGAAGAAAAAAAAGTGAACTCTAGAAAGGGGGTGTCATACCATAGGTGTGATTCAGGTATGACCATCCCTGAAATGAAATGTTGTGGTCGTGCATTCTCAATCATGGTCAAACTTTTAGGTGGTGTCTCGGTTGGTATCGGCCGAAATGCCATGAAAATATGCAAAATTAGTCATGGTGATTGTTATTACAGATTTCTCGATTGGTATTGGCAGAAATGCCATGTAGATATAAAAAATTAGTTAATAAAATGTAACATATGTTTGGTAAGATGGTCATTGGTCATAACATCTGATTGATGTCTCGGTTGATAGTGGCAGCAGTATCGTGTAAATACGGAAAATTCGTCAGTCATAACATTTAACTGCTGTCTCGGATGGTGTCGGCCAGATTGCCGTGTACATATGCAACATCAGTGTATGGTCAACTTTTTACAGATGTCTTGGTTGGTGTCGGCAAAAATGTCATGTCATGAAAAATCAGTCATGGTAATAACTCTTAAAACATGTTTTATTTGGTGTCGGCAGAAATGCCTTGTACGCATGACAATGCACATGTTCGCGTTTTTCATCAATTCATCAATAATTATGAATATGTATACCTATCTTTTATAACGAAATACTCGTATGTGAGTGTAAATGTGTTTAAATCTGTGTAAATGTGTATTGCCTCCTCATCAATTCATGAGTTGATTTATTGTGTCCATGTAACTGAAGTCGTCATTTTCGTAAACGTAGGCCTAGCAAGAAAAATTATTTTTGTTAACCACGTGATCACACATTCCTTAGGAAAGTGTGGATGAATAAACCTTATTGATCGCACTGCCCAGGGTCGAAGAGCCACCACTGCTGTTCATGACTTGGTACCGGAACGCCGAACGTCCTTGCCCTGCATGGGCCTACAAGACCATTGGGACTTCCTCATGCTTGAGAACCTGTCACAAATAATGCCAGGGCAAACATATTTACACTCCCCGAGTGTCAATCTCTCAGAACTTAGACACGTTGCAATGCATGTTAATCTACCTTACATGTTTTACATATAATATTCACGTCTTGAATGCTATGCCATTCTTCGTATTGTGCCGGAGAGCAATATGAACGTGCTGAGGATTTTCAAAGAGTGCGACTTTAATAGTTATTTCAGTTATTGCACCAGTTCTGCGTTTTTTTTAGAACTTTTTCGTGTTTTCTTTCACTTGTCAAGCGAAAAGGAGAAAAAAAAAACTAGACAGGTAAAATTCTTGTTCCAACTGTCCTTCTGTTTAACCGCGACTCGGCAGAAGCGTAACGGGGCGAATTGGCTGAACGTCCCACGTCCACGCAGGTGCACTGTGCCGAATTGCATTTCAGCGTTTCACCGCCAGAAAGGGTGCAAGTGAACGGGCGACAGCCACTGCGACGGGAGGGTTTTCTCCCCAACCCAGGTGAAACCACCGTTTCCACTTCCGCTCTTCCCCCCTCCAACATGACTCCACTGTGTACCGACGGCCGTGAAACTCGGACGTGCCCGGAGGGGAGGGGGGAGAGGAGCAGTGCGGCTTTTCGGATAATTGTCGGATAGCTTTGCTATTGTGAAGAGGCAGCGTGTAGAGATAATAAGCAGTGCGGTTTGATGCAGGTTGTCTAAGTATGTTGGTCGTAGACGGATAAGTGAGCAAGTTGTTTCGGGATCAGCGTAGTTTTTCTGCAGCGACGGTGCGGCGAAATGAAAGAAATGAACACTCTTTACGAAACGTGGTTCGGGGGCAAGTTCGCACAGGTGACAGGTGAACATGCACGTGTGCACACTAATTCGGGCAAGGCGCTACAGCTGCATGCAAAAGCAGCTCTGTTAATTTCAGGCATTGTTTACTCTGACAAACAAAAAAAATTGCTTAAATCTCGAATTGCTGATTTGAAGTTCAACGTTTTATGTTAATGTAGCACTGGATCACTTTTTAGTGGCCTTTTGTAAATTGCGAATGAGGCTGCGTAAGAGATCAACGTGGTGTACCTTTACTCAGATGAATTGAGACGAGCATCATAGACAGCTTTCCCCAACTGGCTTGTTGAATAAAACAGAGATGGCACCCGCGACAGCTGGCTTCTCAGTACTGGAACGTGGCCTTTGGCGGCGCTGCGTTATCTGCATAGCATTTTCATAGCGTGTGCGCACACGTGTTGCGCAAGCAAAAGCGAGCAGACATCTTCCTACCACTTGGAAGTGTGGCAGCTTGGGCTAGTTGGTATGGAATCACGGTAGTTACAGCGCGAGAACAAAAACGACGACACAGAGACAGTGTCCTTCGTGTCCTTCCTGTCTCCGTGTCATCGTTTTTGTTCTCGCGCTATAACTACCTACCGTCTTTCTACCACCTCGAGTTTCATCACGTCGTCGTGGTCGCGCACTGTAGGTCTCATAGGTTCGACACCCACGCTTTTATTTACGTCCTAAAGCCTCAAGGGCAGTGTACTCATCGGTACTCTGCACTATTTCCAAAATCTACACTCATATTATGGCCACGCCGCGGTGGTTCAGTAGCTAAGGTACTCGGCTGCTGAACCGCAGGTCGTGGTATCGAATCCCGGTGGCGGCGGCTGCATTTCCGGTGTAGGCGGAAATGCTGAAGGCCCGTGTGCTCAGATTTGAGTGCACGTTAAAGAACTCCGGTGGTCGAAATTTCCGGAGCCCTTCACTTTGGCGTCTCTCATAATCTTATGGTGGTTTTGGGACGTTAAACCCCACATGTCAATCTACACTACAATTATGAAAAAGAAGGCTGAGTGGGTAGGAATAAATAGGAGTTGATTTAAATAATAAATATAAAACACACTTTACTTTTTGTTCCATTCATGTCATGACACAACGTTATAGCAGAGTTCACATTTTAATATTAATTACTAAAAACCGTGACCAGCAGGGATGGCCAAGATTGGCCGTATGTGGTAGACAGAAAACCTCTATGACTGTAAGCCGGCACCAAACATTCTGTACGTATGATTAGCAAAAAAATAAAAACTGAAACATGCCACATCAGCTCCACTGCAACTCAGCGTCCAGTGGCATTACTCACGTTACGGCAACTTTTTTTATTTATACTAATAGTTTTATAATTCATGTGATTCAACTAAACGATAAATGGAAGCAAGCAAGTCATTGTATTGCCCGCTGCTATGCGAGAATTGTTGGCGTCCGAGAATTTATGCATCGTCACTATTGCCGTATACTGAAGCTACGACATTGACGTGCAATTTAGAAGCGCGGGCTTGTTCTAACACCTGGGGCACTACCTGAGTGCAGTGGAAAAGCAGTGTCATACGAGGCCGCAGCTGTGAACCGAGTATCACGTAATGTGCTTTGACTCATGTGCATCCGTTATTTCAAATAAATAATAATGTGGGCACCAATACTATAGCAGAGCTATCGTAATGCAATCATTTAGTGAAAGCTATAAAATGCGCGCTGAATAAGAACAGAGACAGTGTTTCACACCTAAAACATGAAAACCTACAACATTAAGGAGCGTCACAGACGAAGTCTAAGGACACATGAGCAATATGGCCAGTGCTTATCCCCATCTCGATCAGCACCCATGTGTTTTTACTATTAATCCTTGGTGATGCTGAACATTGCATATCAGACCAAAGCAGTTCTAAATTAAATTTGTAGGTCTAACTGAACGTTTTTTTAGCTGCAATATTCATTTCATATATTATAACCAGTCATATTTTGTTACCATAACTGGCTAGTTCTGCGTGCCACAAATCTGCAAGTTCTTTTTTTTCTTTGTGGCTAAAGCCTTGCATGAATTACGAGAAGGGTCCCTCGGCAAAAGGCGTCTGCGTGATACGCGCGTGCTCTTCACTGGTCAGCTTGTTGCACACTGCTTGAATACTCATCCCTAATACGAACCACCGATAATGGAGCGTCGGCCGTGGGCAATGTGATACAAGTGAACGCGTGTGCGCAGTCGTGTTTAGTGATACGTATTGTCGTGCTTGCAAACGTGAAGGTTAATATTACGGTTGTATATGGCAGCTACGTATTCGAGTGTAGTTTGAATATGTATTAAGTATTAAAAAGGCCTTCATACCGCCTAAGTACTGCAAGCACTCTCGCCCTTACAACAGTGGCTGCTGAAAATTCACTGAACGACAGCCGTTCAGTGTGCCAACGCCTTGATTGTGCTAAGGAGAAGGCGTTTATTGTGCTATGGAGCACGCCTTAAATGCCTGATCAAAAGCGAAAATTGATCGCCGATAGCGTCCCCAGTTTCTCGCGTCGGCGGCGTTAACACGATTGAGTGACGCAAAAAATTACGTAAAGACGTCGCCACATGACCTCAAAGATAATAAAATTTTGTGACGTGTCTGAAGGGCACATATCTTGACGGTATCATATCACATCTTCGCATGGTTGAAATGGGCGGATCACGGGGGCCGCGTGACCCGAGGGGCACAAAGCTAGCTTTGTCTCCATTCCATGAGGCAGTTAGGAAACTATGGTGGGCGCAGAAATATTCTGGAGAGAAGCAAGAGACATTTAATGCATTGTACCCATAAAAGTTGGCGAGAAACGCGTATGCAAGTTAACTCGTGTGAAAACATGAACCCGCGAGCTTCCTAATACGCGCGTAAGAAAACGAAGGAGATAGTTGTTGCTTGTTGTAGTCTATGGGGAATCCATGAGGAAATTAGTGTATTTTCGTCATCACTAATAAAAAAGAAAAAAAGACAATGTGATTTTTTTTCCGTCAGATATGCAGGGTGGTGTACAAAAGTATTGTACACTGAGGCATGCAAATGATGAGGTCGCTGTAGCTTGAAAGAGCAAATGAAGCGCGAATGTTGTAAAGCTCCCATTCAAGTATCGAACTGCTAGCATGGCCTGACAGACTGCTGGCGGAATACGTACAGTGGGTACAAAACGAAATGCGCACGTGCTATATATACATCGTTTGCGGTTTTGCATTTATTTCTAAGTAATTGTAGCTGGATGATTGATAAAAAGACACATTCATATGTGTCACAAAAACCATAAGCATCTTTCTATTGCCGCCTATGTCACAGGCCGGTGAAAACGGCGAGCCGCTATGTTCGTGTTGCTTTTCATTCCCCTGTACTCGTAAAGCCGGCGAGAATCATGAATTCAAATGAACTCGCGTGAAAAGATGAAATCGCGAGCGCATGGCCGTTCAGCACCAGCTTCCCGTATGGATGAATGAATGGATTGATATGGCTGCACCCTTTAGATCTGGTGGTGACTAGCGCCACCAAGCCGTAATACTTAGTGAACCAAAAACTATATTTATCTTTTTTTTCCTTTGAAATGGTGAGATTGCGGACAAGTACTTTGCAGTGAAGGTGTTTTCACTCGTGCCTTGACTGTAGCCACCAATCAGATAACCTCCTCCTAGCTAATTCTACCCACTTAAAGTCTCTTTTGCCCTCCCTGTCCCTCAAACCCAATGCTTTGAAAAACTCTGCGCCATCATCCTTAACTACAGGGCGAAGCCCTTTACAGAACATTATCAAGTGTTGTGCAGTACCTTTCTTCTCTCCACACGCACTACATACCGTGTCCACCCTTTCGTATTTGGCCCGATATGCCTTTGTTCGCAGTACTCCCCTCCTGACCTCAAACAGTAGAGAGCTACCCCGAGTATTATTATAGATCCTTTCCTTGACAATTTTATGCTGAAAAGTTCAATAGATATCTAGTGGAGACTTCTTGATCATGCCGATTCTCCGCATATCGGTCTAAGTATTTACCCGTCAATTTACTGGTTTGCTTCCTATATAGTCCACTCACACAGCGCCACCAAGCGGTAGTGGAGGCGAAGCGCGCGTTTGACGGCCTGAAGAGAGCGTTCACCCAGGCAGTGAAAACAGAGGATGCGCTGTACGAGCCTGGTGACAATACACACCAACTAGCCCAACTAATATCTCTAATACGCGTGAAACATACGTAGTGCAGCTTCCAAGAACATCAGTTGGTCGTCAGGTGCGCGAAGCCTGCAACTAATGCGTCATTTCCGGACGACAGCATGCGGGATGCCGATCTACCAACTTATATTTTTGCTTACACATCACACTTGTGCAGTGCGGGCTCTAGAGAACGATTTCCTTGCCCCGGCATCATCTGTTCACGTGTGTCATATTTTTTTCCCTTCGCTCTTTCCCAACACTTGTTGCGTTGGCAGCGCAACCGTATTTATTAGGAAACTTCTTCTTGCCAGCTTCATTTGATGCGGTCAGATAAAGTTCACACAGTCCCACAGATGAAGTCGGTTGTTTAGTGAGGCTAAGATTCGATGTGACAGTCTGTGTCATACTTCCCGTTGCTATGGCTGAATTTAGGCACGTTGCGTTTTGGCTCTTTGCGCTACTTCCTCTGTCAGTGATCATCGGTTCCATGGCCACCGAGGTTTCTGAACAGGCGCAGCTACCTCCGGTATGTTGATGTCTATGATGTGTAGCTCAAGTTGATTCTTTTAAACACTTATACATTCCGTGTACTACATGACTTTGCACTATCATGTTATGCCAGTTGTCTAATTATTGGCCGAATTTGTGTACTGTTCATATGCGTGGAACAGTTCTATGCGATTGTGGCGTATAACGTCTGATTTAAAGTCTCATAGTTTTGTTTTCATTATATGTGCATTGGCGTATTTTTATCGTCGCTGTAATAACATCTCTGATTGTCACGAAAGCCTTCTAGTGTTATGAAAATTCCTCAAAAATAGTTATTGGGACAGTGGATGCATCTATAAACTACGCGTTCTTGGAAGAATTAGTGATGCAGTGGTCCAGGTGCACGGCTAATCAGCCGAAAGACACTGGTTTTGTGACGTCCCTTGCAATGAGTTAGATGATTGAAAAAAAGCACTTTTTTGCCGCCCTACTGACAGCAGCTCTCACTACACCCTGGAATGTTAATCGGTAGCGATCAGTTTTCATAAATTTCAATCACTTTCCAGGTTTTTGGAAAGCTGCCTACAGTTTTCACCTCACATTTCGAGGTGATTCGTATATGTCGACCTCTGTAAAGAGGTCACGGATACGACGGCCGTCTTCCACCTCTTTGCGTTTTACGCCACTGCCATGATACTAATATTTTTTAGTTTTAAACCGCCTCAGGGCGTGAAATTTTAGACCCCTTTGCAGCCACGCAATATTATCATTGTTCATATTTCGTTCACAGTACTTCAATAATGCACCATTGATTTTCGCTCATGATTGTTCATGGCTCATCATGTTCATCATCATCATCATCATCATCATTGCGTATTTAGGGACCACGTTCTTTTCAAACCGGGAAGGCGACAGCTTGGAGGACCAGGCGAGCTCTCTTGGGAAGCACTTTGGACAGATCTCCAGCTCGTCGCACTATACCACATCGTTCCAGCGATCCAAAACAATAATCGAAAAACAGAAAGTAGAGCGCAAATCTACAATTCAAGAAGCATATAATGAACCTTTAGTTTTAGCTGAGCTACAGGCATCACTAACCTGCTGCAATACCTCGGCCCCAGGCTCCGACCGTGTAGTATATAAAATGTTAAACACTTGTCCACTGAAACTCAAAAAAGCCCTCCTCCACCTGTATATTGCCGTCTAGCTTTCCGGCGAGATCCTCTCTGTCTGGAAACGAGCCATTGTAATTCCGGTTCTAAAGCAAGGAAAAGACCCATCTTCTGTTGCAAGTTACAGGCTGATTTCATTCACAATTTATCTATGTAAACTTTTCGAAAGGATGATTAACCGTCGACTCTTACATTCTCTAGAAGCAAACAATGTACTAGATCAATATCAGTGCGGATTTCGCGAGGGTAGATCGACTATTGATCATTTATGACGAATCAAAGCACAGATACGTGATGCCTTTGTTCATAATCAATTCTTCCTTTTGCTGTTTCTTCATATGAAAAAAAAAGTTTACGATACCACCTAGTGCTTTGGCATACTACGAGAACTCTCACAGTTGGGTGTCTGAGGTAACATGCTGACCATAATCAAAAGTTATTAGTCCAACTGCACTTTTAGTGTCTGGCTGGGAAATGTCTTGTCACAAACATTTGTTCAGGAAACTTGAGTGCCGCAAGGTGGTGTTCTAAGTTGCACACTTTTTATTACAAAACGAATACTCTCCATTCCTGCATTCCACGCAATATGTTCTATTGCACATACGTCGATCATGTGCAGATAGGTTACAAATCATGCAACCTCGCAATGTGCTAGCGGCAACTTCAACTTGGTCTGAATAAGATTACCAAATGGGCAGATGAGAATAGGTTCATCCTTAACCCGCAAAAAAGCACGTGTGTTTTATTTGCAAGGAAAAAAGGTCTTCAACCCGATGCAATCATTAACCTCTACGGGCAGTGAGCAGCTGTGAAAAGTGAACGTAAAGTTCTAGGCTCAGTTCTAGACAATAAATTTACATTTGTCCCTCACCTGAAAATTCTCAAGAACAAGTGCCTGAAAGCTATGAATATTATCAAGATTTTGTCGCTGACATCACGGGGCAGTGGCCCCGCCGCGGCGGTCTAGTGGCTTAAGTAGTCGGCTGCTGACCCGCAGGTCGCGGGATCGAATCCCGGCGGCGGCGACTGTATTTTCAATGGAGGCGCACGTCAAAGAAACCCAGGTGGTAGAAATTTTCGGAGCTCTCCACTACGGTGTCTCTGGGACGTTAAACCCCACATATCAATCAATCAATCATGGGACAGTGTTATAAAACGCCTGATGAATCTTTATAAAATCCTTACACGCACGCGCTTAGCCTACGAAGCGATTGTCTGTCTGCCACTCCAAGCTCCCTGAAAATGCTTGACCCGGTCTATCACTTGGGCATCCATATTTATACGTGTGCTTTTTGCATAATTCCCGTAGAAAGCCTGTACGTTAAGTCGAACGAGCGATCGTTGCAACTGGAGAGGGCTTACATGTATTTTGTGCATTACCTCAAAGCAAACGCAGATAATAATCACCCCCCACACTCTGTAATCAATGTTTTTTCTAGTTTCACACTATATCATATCTGTCCTTCGTTTCGACAGCTGTACTCGCTTTGAGTGAGAGACCTTGCTGAGGAAACGGGAGTGCCATTTCTTGATCAGTGCCAACCCCACATCTGCCACCGTGGCAACGATATCTCATAGAATGTGATATATCCTTAATTCGAGGAAGTTACGAAACACGCACCTGTGGCACATATTTTCGCGTACTTCCTAGAGCTCCAACACAAATACAATTGCCCTGACTTCTTCGTAGATTCCTTCAAGCCTCACACTTCTGTGTCGTACGCGTCAAACAGATCAAACAATCAAAACCACAAAAGCCAGTAATTTATACAGATTCCCCAAGCATCGTAAAGGCTTTAGAAACTCTTAAAAACACAAGAACCCTGTCCTTGTCTCGCTTTATTCACTGCTATACACAGTCTACAAGTATAAACAGCATGTTGTAGTGTGCTGGGTACCAGGACACCACTAAATCCAAGGTAACGTGATGGTGGACCAGCTAGTCACATCTGTCCACGACAGTGATGTTTAAACATCCGTAGCTCTCCCTGCTCCTGACCTAAACCATAACTTCAAAGAAAGCTCGGAGCTTGTTGGCCGAGCACATGGGATAGCCACACAGAAAATACATTACACGTTGTCAAGCCGTTTGTTACCTTCGTACCGCACATCAGCTATTATAAAACAAAATGTGGAAAAACCATCAATGTTCTGAAGGTGTTGTCTCACAGGCGATACCTCATGAATTTGTACAGAAGCCTTATTTACACCCGCTTAGACTATGGGGCCGTTGCTAATCAGTCTGCGACTCAAAGTGCTTTGAAGATGCTGGACCTCGTGCCCCAATTGGGCATTCACCTTTCTACGGGTGCTTTTCGCACTAGCCCTGTGGAAAGCCTGTATGTGGAATCGAATGAGTGGTCACTCCACTTACAGAGATGTTACACATCTTTTGTGTACTACCTCAAGGTGAACGCAGACCAAGACCACCTCTCCCATTTCGTCATCAAGGATCGGTCTTATTCTGCCCTGTTCCACAGCCGTCCTTTGTTGAGGCAGCCCTACTCATTTCGTGTGAGAGGCCTCGCTGAGGAAACAGATGTGCCACTTCCGGAACACTGTTTGATGGCTCCTGCTGCATATCTGCCGCCGTGGCAGTGGCAGCGTATAGACAGTGACATATCTTTTGCGGAAGTCACAAAGCATGCACCTGTTGCACACATCCGCACATACTTCCATGAACTCCCACACAAATACAGTTGTCCGGAATTCTACACCAATGTCTCAAAAAACGAACACTTCTGTCTCGTACGCTGTGGTTGGCCTATCCTTTTCAGATGCCGGTACTCTTCATCCTAACACAAGCATCTTTACTGCAGAAGCTCATGCGATACTTGCGGCTGTCAAGCACGTTAAACAAATACAACTACAAAGCGCAGTGATATACACAGGTTTCCTAAGCGTGATAAAAGCCCTCAAAACCCCGAAAAAAAACATGAAAATTCCGTTCTTCTATCTCTTTATTCACTCCTATGCAAAGTTTACGCACGCTTACAGCATGTCGTAGTTAGTGTGCTAAGTGCCAGGACACCGTCAGATCGGGGGAAATGTCTTGGCGGATCAACTTGCTGCATCTGCCCAAAACAACGCTGCTACCAATACATCCATAGCTGTCCCTGCGCTTGACCTGAAGCCCTTCGACGTGAGCTCAGGGCGAGTCGGCAGCGGCTATGGGATACACAAACACAAACCAAATTACATGTAATAAAGCCCATATAATTGGAAATTATCCACCAGCATCCAGATTACTCTACACGCAAGCAACGCTCACCAGATTACAAATAGGACACACAAACAGCACACCTGCATATTTATTGACTGGTGGTTAGCAACCTATCTGTGAGAGATGTGGGGAACCGCTTACGGTTTTTTATATACTTGTTCAGTGCAATGAGCCAGACTCTCTAAGAAAAAAAAAACTTTTTACTACCTTACCGAAAGCAACTTCCATTACATGCAGCCATGTTCATCGGTAGAGATCCTCTTTTTAGGCTTGAATCGCTGTTCATATTTCGAGGTGATCTGTTGCACGTCTTCTGTACAGAGGTCGAGGCTGCGGTGTTGTCATTAAAGACAGCACCTGCCTCGCCGCCCTTGGGCTGAAGGGCATGCATTGTCGAGGCGTTCGTGCTAATCTAATTTCCTGCATTTTAGGTTTATCACCACGAACACTGTCTTTTACTCGCGCTACACACATTTCGCGTCACTTCCATCATTTTATTAGCTTGTATGTTTTAACCCGCTTCAGGGAGCGGAATTTTAGGCCTCTTTACAGCCACGAAACATTATCAGAGTTCATATCCTGTACGTATTGCATCAAATCGTGCACCATTTCAGTTTTAGCAACATTTTCCATGGCGCTCACTGGCCAAGCATGACCCTTGCGCCTATAAAACTCATATGTCAATCAATCAATCAATCAAGCTATTTCTTGGTCATTGGCCGCGGGTAAGAAAATAACATCACACAGAAGTTACACTTACAAGGCTACGAACAGGACATATCCACAACACACACTAATACCTTTTGTGCGGTGGCGATCCAACTTTGAGTGATAGATCTGGTGAATCACTCACCGTCAACCACATCCTCATTCAATGCAGTGAGTTAGACTCTATTAGAAGAAAGCATTTTCTCTTAGCTTACCATGAACACATTCCACTTCATCCTGGAATGGTTATTGGCCTGAAAATGCCTGATATATAAGTGGTGGTTAATTGGCAAAGAAGCACTTCTTAAATATCAGGCAATATGTGCGTTTTGGATGAAATTCAAAGCTTCAGCACCATATACAAGGGAAATCCGTAGCTTAACCTCTCAGCAGAGGTTGTTGCTGCAGTAGCCCCCTGAGAAGCACCTGCCTCTCACCCTTCGGTTTTCAAAGGGGTCGAGGAGGCATTTGTGTTATTTTACAATCACTCACTTGTAGATACCACGGTCACTTACAATTCATTCCGCACCCATACATCAAATAGCGCACCACTGTCATAATTTTATACTTTATACACACATTTTACGCTTCCATACAGCACGTGTTTTTATCGCAATCATTTGGTATTGCTTACATCGCATCAAAAACATGGCGCTCTTTGGCCACCCATGGCCCTTGCGCCACAAAAATCCACTAATCAACATCATCATCACCATCATCATAATCATCATCATCATCAAAGTGTTACAAGCTTTATTTCTCCACTTCATTTTATTATCGCATGAATTAAAGGCCTACGTGTGGGCAAGTAAACTTTACAACTGTAGAAACCCATTCAGTCAGGTTCTGAAAAAAGTGAAGCAGGGCACGTTCGAGTACAAGTGGCAGCCACTTCGGCCATTGAATATAAGTACGTATATACTAACTGTGAAGGATTATTACAGTGGATTTTGTGGAGCACCGCATGCCACCAACACGCTCGAGCTCAACCAGCGAAGCGAAATGCTTAGGGTGATGAAACGTGAATTTGCGACTGCAATCCACGCCTCTCTGCTAACTTCTCCAGCACTTCACCGCTACATTCCGAACGGCGTTGTTTTTCTGTTAATTTTCACAAGTTGGACGTAGCGAAAAGGAATCGCGCTGATCAAAACTGCAAGCATAGGAGACTGAGCATGGTTGTGATGCAAGCGCTACTTTATGGAAAGTTAAATGATTGTTTCCTTTAAGAAGAAACTCACGTTGCAGGCAGCGTGAGTAATGACGACGGGGTTCCATAAACATGTTAAAAATTTGTGCTCGTGCAGCCGCGATGGCGCACTGCTCCCTAGCGGCCTACGACTGCGGCAAATCCGCCAGGCAAGCTCGGAGTGACGATCAGTTCATACGCTAATTTTAGTTCGCGTAGTTTTCTGTAGCACGCACAAGAATAAGCAAGGCGTCGTTGGTGCATGGTCGATCAGCTGACACCACCTTTCCCACTGCGGCAAAAAAAGGAGGCAGTGAACATTTAGCAGTTCCTATCGCTTGGTAAAGTACTTTGGCCTGATATTCATTTATTTGACAATGAAGAGTTCCCTCGGTGAAAGCGGCAACGGGCGTACGTCCGTGCGTTCTATCTTTTTCTATGCGAGTTCACGGGTATACCCTCCTCACGCAGCCATGTTGGATTTCACAGGACGCCACGGTGTTTTGTGCATTGCGGATATAAAGCACCATACAGGCTTTGCTCCGGACATCCGGCTATGGAGGTGCTGCGCACGTTAAACAGTTCCAGGAGCAGTAAGTGCTCGCTGGTGTGTGGCGTGCGTGCGTATACGTGAGCGAGCTCGAGGCTGATGGTGAGGCAAAGGGCGCTGTTTCGGCAGCCCTCGTTGGGAGGCTGGTATGTGCGGGGGAACAATCAGGCCCACCTTTCAAAGGCAATTTCAAAGGCAGGTTGGCGACTTGCAGGACGCGCAGTAGCTTTTTTGGGGGGCACGCGGGCCCTTCGGGGTGCAGAATAGCTAGTAACGAAGACCACGACCAGGGAGACTCTTTGACAGCTGGTAGGGACAGATTAGATTCAAAAGTAGCACCAGTATCTAAGATAGGCAGAGTCCGAGGCAGAAATAGACGTAGCCGCGAGCGCCGAGTCAATGGAGGAGAGGCCGATGGTATACGGTTTTGTAGAACCACATCTCAGGGACACGGAACAACCTCCTAACAATGAGGACTACGCGTGGGAATATTGTAAAAGAACAGAAGGCAGCAGAAAGGGGGGTGGTATTGGGGCATTCATTCACAGAAGTACAGACTGGCAAAGGGTTAAGCAGGAGTGCAAGGAACACTCCTTGGTTTCATGTACTTGTGGACGGGAGCAAAGGCCTGAGAGGAAAACCAGGCAATGTGGAGTGTATATCAAATGACATTCAGGAGTTAGAAGGAGACTGCGAGATTATTGTACAAGGAGATATGAATGCGCACATAGAAGATATAGATAGGCATACTGACCCGACAGGCAAAATGATCATGGATATGTGTGAAAGGCTTGATTTGATCATTTGCAACAGTACCGAGAAGTGTGAAAGGCAAATAACATGGGAGGTAGGAAGGCTGCAGTCGACGATAGATTACTCACTGATGTCACATAGTATGTATGATAAGCTCAGGGAAACGCACATAGATGAAGGTGCCTCCAGAATTCTGGGTAGTGATCACAAACTTATAAAGCTGAATTTTGAAAGAGCAGTGAAAGTGGGAAGTAGACAAGATGAGCAACTACCAGAAAATTTTCATTCAGAAATGCAAGTTGAAATAGCCACTAAACGAATTGAGAAAGTAATCACTGAGGATAATAAAACAGTTTGAACATACACAGATCTAATTAGACTGTTTGAGTTAGACCTTGCTAAGGCACGTGACAATTCACCCCGGAAAAGAAGACACAAACCCAAAAGTTGGTGGGATGAGGAAGTTAGGAGAGCCATAGCAAAACGTCAGGAAGCCTCTAGGGAACACCGACATGCTAAGCAGCGAGGTAAAACAACAGATGACGTTGAAAGAAAATGGGAAACCTTTCTAAGCTGTAGAAGGGATGCATCCCTTCTGATCCATTAAAAGATTAGAAGAAAGGGAGCTCAGCGGCTCGCAGAAGTACATGAAAAAGATAGGGAGTTTAGATGGTTTCATAATTTCGCAGCTGCCTTTCTAAGAAATGAGACGAGCCTAGAGCAGAGGTTTATAACTACAGCTCAAGGTGCTAGGCTAGAAGCCGACAAAGCTATTGAATATGTAAAAACAAGGGTGACAGAAAAATTTCAACAAAGCAGTGTTTCAAGGCTCTTGTATAATAACAGTGCGAGGATGGTGTCACAGCAGGTGCTAGATCCAGAGCGATGTGGTAGACGCAGCTCATACCGCAACATGCGCACCTGCGCTGGTGGAGTGTGGAGGCACAGAAACGCTTGGCCTAGAGAAACAACGTGACACATGTTGCTAAGGAAACCGGTACTGGCAACATTGTGTTTTAGCGGGCGGCGGTAAGTGGTTGGTCAAAGGCTGACACCACCGTAGTACATGGAGACGCTCTCCCATGAAGGCTCTCTAGCTCCCCTGCAGACGGCGCCATGCCGTAGTCATGCTTGAGAAAATGCACATTGAAAGTCGTTCACGTAGTTACTGGAATAAAGGCATGCTAATATGTAGTCTCAATCGGGTTTGACACTGTGAGTGTTGTCCTCTGTAGCATGCCATGATCGAGACAGGGCTAAGCAGCATCAGGCGACTTCGTGTGGCGCAGCTTGTTCGCAGATTTCGCCTACAGGACACAAGTATTAGGTTGACTGACTACGTGATCTATCGCGCTGTTCATTCTTTGTTTTAGCAATTGTTTCTCTCACTGCAGCCTGAATCGGTGAGCGTCAGCTTAGGCAGCCTTGTTTTCGTTAAAGGAAGACATTTTGTCATTGTCGACCCTGCATATATAGCTATGCTATGCAGTCCAACGCTTTCGTCACAGCATTACATTGCTGGGAAACTAAACCGCAATGTTCGTAATGCTACAGTTCTTTTCACCTACACGACGATCGGTGAATTTTCGTTGTGGGTACGACGCTTAGATTTTCTAAGTTCCCACGGTACGACAGTGTTGCAAATGCGACGTTATTATCTAAGCGCAGGCCGCATGTAGGTGAATATGAACGTGAAAATGATGGGCTATACTATATAGTCGCCTGCTATTTATAGGGCGTCAGGGATTGGTCACCCTATTACCAAATTACATTTTTTTCGCTTAGGTGAATCCTGTCGGTTTAAAGCGCGACATTGTTAAATAGCTTGTTTCGCCGCAATTATGCCTTGCGGAAAAGCTGCGTTGGTCCTGGGTGAAAATTCGAGGTAGATGCAACGAAGATGGTGTTTGCATTTCAGCCTTCCTCATGGTGAAGAGTAGGTGTCCGCCGAGAAGTCAGGGCTTTGGGCTAGCGATTGGGGAGGCGATTGTGTGCGTGTTCTTCCGTGCGCGCGGGCGTATATGTGTGTGTGTGTGTGCGCGTGCGCCATGTGTGTGTTTTTCCGTGCGTGAGTGTGTGCGAATGTCTGTATGTTTAGAAAAAGTTTTTAAAGATTTAGAGCATGAGGTACTCTACTATGGTAGAGCATAAAGCCGTCCACTTGATATTGAAGAAGAGCGTATGGGCGTTTTACCGAACTCGGCAATAGTGCAACCGTCTGCCTGTGTGGCCGAGTGCACACGTCGCACGTATGTGTGCGTTCTTTCGTGTGTGAGTGCGTGCGGATGTGTGTGTGTGTGTGTGTGTGTGTGTGTGCTATTCTATGCGTGTGCGTGCGAATGTGTGTGTATGTGCGCTCGTCAGTCTGTGTGCGCGTGCTTGAGTGTGGGCGATTGCTCGCACGTGTGTGTGCGAATGTGAGTGTATGTGAGCGCGCTCGTGTGCGCGCGTGGGTGTGTTCGTTTGCACGTGTTTTTGTGTCACAGCGTTTTTACACGCGTGAACAAAACCCCGCCTTCTACGTGTACCTCATACGCTAAGCATCGTCTGTGTCTGTATGCAAATTTACGCTGGTTGCACTCAGCCATCACTTTCCATAGCGTAATGAGACGTGTGCCGAACCAGACTGCTTCGCGTAAGAGCACATTTGCAGGAAGCTCCGCTCCCGTAGCTTTCCATTCATTGCCGAAAAAGGTTGTCTGGGAATATAAAAGGTAAGCTTGCACATTGAAGGCCTCAGTACACCAAGGTATGTCCGCCAACATCCGCGATGCAGCTCAGATATTCTTCGGATCGTTTCTTTTTCCTGGAAGCGGTCAACAAAAAAAAAAACAATTTAATGAATCAATTGGGTGAGTGCACTCTCCTGTGCACTTTGTACTTTTTGCTCATGTGCTGCACAGGAGGGCACCAAAATTTTCTTGAAAACTGACTCACGGATGTGTTCGCTTCGGTCACCATCATCATGACAGAAGCCGGGGCAGCTACACCGTGGTGGTCTACTGGCTCAGGTACTCGGCTGTTGACCCGCAGGCTGCGGGATTAAATCCCGGCTGCGGCGGCTGCATTTCCGATGGAGGCGGAAATGCTCTTGGCCCGTATGTTCAGATTTTCGTGCACGTTAAAGAACCCCAGGGGGTCTCAATTTGCGGAGCCATCCACTACGGCGCCTCTCATATTTACATGATGGTTTCGGAACGTTTAACTGTAATAATTATTATCATTCAAAAATTTAGCGCCAGCCATAATCAATTTTATTTGTTTTATTTGAGGCGGTTAGGGGTGAGAAGAGATAAGGTGCACAGCTAACCAGTCATCTGCCATTTCTATAGAGTGGCACCTTTAAGACTTCAAACCATCCCGCATGGACAGCAAAGGAAAGGAGGGATAGTCGGCGCGCGCCGCCATGCGGCAAACAGAGCGGCCACGCCCCCTTTTGCAATTACGCCTTCTCCGTCCGAATTAGACGGCCAGAGCAACACCGCCACGCACGCCCGATCCATTCAGCCGTGTCTTAACCGTTGAGTTTCCAAAATTAACTGAAGGGGATATGGCGCTACGATCGTTCAGCTACTATGCGAGTGATAGGTAGAATATAGATTTGCCAAGTTTACGTGGTTGTGGGCTCCGAACGCAGTTCGAACTTCCTGGCCGGTTCGAACTTGCTGGCCAGATTAGAATTCGTGAGCCAAAAAGATTGAGGTAGTGAAGCGTAACTGATAAACTGTTGCCTACTGCTGTTTCGTGAAAAACAGCAAGCCATGCGAAGACCAACCGGAACGTAAAGTATGAATATTAGGCAAATCCATGTACTACCCGTAGTTCTCATGCTTGCTGAAGCGCCGTGCGTTGCAGCTCCCATAGGCACTAGCGCCAGAGTTCCCTCCTGTGTGCTCGTACAAAACTCTATGGTCCCAATGATGGGTTGTGACAAAAACAGATGATTAGGTGGCGTAGAGCCAGTGAATGAGCCCGCAATCAAATTAGTGGTTTAATATGCGCCTCCGTAGCAAACGTACTGTCTGCGTGCTATAGGAGGTCTTGAAGGTACGAGAATAAAACTGGCATGGGAATAAAGTGAATCAACCGGAATAAAATCAGTCATAATTGGCTGCATACGCATATATGCATAACGTGCAATACTTATTAAAGTTGCTTAGTAATAATTTTAATAAAACAATTACAACAGGCTGACCTGATGCGGTACTTTGGCTACAACGTCGAAGTTCACAAGGTTACCACTGCTGACGGCTTCATTCTGGAGGTGGACAGAATTCTTCCCAGCTCGAACAGTAACGCCACGCCAAGCCGGACGCCGATGTTGCTTGTACACGGGCTTTTAACAAATGCCGCGTCCTGGACAGCGAACCTACCTTCCCAAAGCCCAGGTACCACATCCCGCACATTGATAAGAGTCATGCGCACTACGGTTATGCGTGCAGAGAGTTCAATCAGATATACTATGAATATCATATCTCTCTCAAAAAAGAAAAAAAACATTCTCTGTACATTAGATACCAAAAATTTTGCTTGGCGATGCGCTCACGCTGGAGAGACATTGTGAAGAACGGATTAAAATAACACACTCAGACGCATTGCTAGCAGAACGAGCACCAATTAAAACTGGCTTTTTTTTTATCGTAAGTATAGTCGATATAAATATACTAAAAAATGCCTGTAAAAGAGATTTGTACACTTCGCACCACCTATGTGACGTCTATCACAGAATTGATTTTAGCAGGAGATAGTTTCATTGATGGTGCACTTAAGAATCTTTCGGCTCCCAATTATGTCATGACAGCTGATTCGTACACTATTCTCTCCCTTCGGCTATTGTCCGCTTCATGAGCGTCGTTTTTTTTTTACGTGTGTACCTGGGTGAGTAACCATTTGACAATTATAGCGGCGTTCCTCATGCCTATAGTGTTCCCTGAAAAAAAAAAAACTGACGCAAACATCCACATTTTTTATATACTACGAAGACGCGAGTTTTCAATTAACATGTTACCCGTTGACAAATATCGCTGTGTTCTCCCGGCATATCGTTAAATCCAATGAAGCTGGCGAAGACAACGAAAATCTATATATACTACGAAGATGTGAGCATCCCCGTCACAGTTTAAGGCAGCTGTATCGTCAGAGGCATGTCAGCGTGCAGGACGGCTGCATGGCAGCACCCCGCAGCCGGTACAGAGCGCCTATTTTCCTGTCCTCTTCTTCTCCGTCTCCACGTATTCTTCACATAAAACTCTCTCCTTCCACAAAGGATCTGGCGCATACACTGGCGCATTATTCGTTGCCAGGTTCTGTTTGTGGTCGTTCCAGGAACCGTAGTGATAGATCACCAAACGCGACCTTCTCAAGAGGTGGCAGTTCGTTGAAAAAGCGATAAATTCGTTTTTAGATGCGGAGCATCTTATACTCGCGCCTTGTAGTGCGCCGTCCGCACCGCTTCTCGAACATTCGACAGCTGACGCGCGCGCATGCGCCGTCGCGCCGTCGCCCACTCTTCCACCATCTGTGCATCCCTTCCTCCTCTACACACCGCGCGCGCTTCACTCCTCCACCATCTGTGCACCCTTCCTCCTCTACACACCGCGTTCGACATCTACAATTCTCCTGATTCTCCAGTGGACGCGCATGTGGCGTCGCGCTTCGAGAACATTCAACAGCTGACAGTGCATGCGCCGTCGTGCTGTATATATACTCAAGGTCGGCGCTCGCTCGCTCAGTTGCCGCTCGTCGGTTGGTTTGTACGGCGCGTCGACGTCCAAGGTCGCGGTGAAATGAATTCCAACGAATCCACAAACACAATGATCGACGTCCCTTCGACCAGCGCCGCCCTTTCGCATACGTGTGTACGTGTTCACTCATTTAACACCCCCTCCTACAACCACGTTAACCAATTTAGCCATCGACCCAAGTAAGTCGCACTTTAACACCCCGTTAACCAATTATATGCTCCGCATCCTCCTCAGTGTTCCCCCGAGGGAAGCTGCGGGCAATTTTTTCCCCCTCCAGTTTCAGCCTGAAATCAAGATTGATATAAATCGGGGTCTACAACCTTCATTTGATAGAAAATCGTAGCAGCAAAAATTTTGTTTCATTTCCCTTTCACTTGAAGCGACAAACCCGTTCGAGCTTTGAACTCAGTGCCGAAAGGTATACTCGGCATCTCACGCATTTTGAGCACTTTCGAGGTAGAACCAGATTAACAGGTAAGATGACAGCCAGCCCGTTGATTACCTGTCTACTGCTTTTCTTCGGTGTTTTTTTTTTCTTCTCGCAAACGCTTCAAGCGCATGAAAGCGTCCATGGAACTTTCTGATAAAGAAATTTTTGCAGTCCCAGCCAGGATTGCGCCTGCATGAATTGAGGAAACCTTTGAGGAAACGTGAAACATGCTTTTCATTGCTTCCGCCGTATTTGCAGGATTCCTTTTAGCAGATGCTGGATTCGATGTGTGGCTCGTGAACTCCAGAGGTGTGCCTCAGTCCAACTACCATGTGAATCTCACTACGAATGACCCCGAATTCTGGGCGTGGAGGTGAATCTGGCTTTTCGCGTCTGTTGGCTTTCTTGTATTTTGTTTTGAGTTATCGTACCTGTGGAATTGTAATACCTGCACCTGGTCATCAGACAAAAAGTTAAATACAATACTTGGGTCTGGGTGTATAATGTTGGAGCTGACAAAAAAGTTTCATTTAAGACAAGATTACCCAGCGAACAATAGAAAGAAAATTGATACATGTAATGCTAAGAGTACCGAGACGCTAGAAGCTGTAAAATAATTGGTTTACTGAGGAATAGTAGTACCCGGCCGACTCGAACTTTGAGTCAGAAGTAACTATAAAAGAATACAGATACGGTGGAGTCCATTCGGTAGTCATGTTCAAGTAATGAATGTTAGTTTGGCACTCTGGCTCGGGAGGAAGGTATATAACAGCTGTATATTATCGCCAGTTACCTACGAAGCGGAAGAACGAAGATTTTGGCAGGTTGGTTGGTATTCACCTTGAAGCAGCAACACACGAGGACGACGAAGTAAGGGACAACAAGGGAGGAGCTGTCGCACTGCTTCTTCATGTTGAAAACAGCGCAACAATCCGAGAACCAAGAAGGAAGTTAGAGCAGAAACGTGGAGGATTACAAAGAGGGTTGAAGCTAACGTGAGGACGGCGCAGCAAGCAAGGGAAATGAAAGGGATATGTGTCTAACTTAAGGGCCAGGAAGAGAGCAGAGCTTTTCAGGGAGCGAACCGGTGTTAAGGAAATGAGTTGAAACCCCGAAGTTCATGTTTTAATCATTTGATTTAATTTTTAAACTAATAACCGAAATGAAACAACGCTGGTACTGGCGCTCTTTGGCCTTAGATGCCCTTGCGCCAATAAAACTTAACGTAATAATAATAGGGCACGCAGCGCGGGAGTAAGCTAACAGCTGGTCTTTAGGCATTACTCACTAGATTCTTAAAGAAGGAAAGTGAATGAAGGGTAGAGAGTAGTTATACGGACAGTCTAAGCGAAGAAACTTTCTTTTATACCATGCGTAAAGCACATGGTAGGCTTCACTGTCAGAACTTGTGGTATGTCTTTGTCTTGTAATGGACGTAGTCAGGCTGATTATTACGAGAATGATGATACAACATAGTAGCATATCTTGAGTATGCTTTCTAGATGATGAAGCAGCGCATGATTGTTTTCCCCGTGGGTGGGGGCATGTACAATTAAGAACAATCGCTATTATTAACTTACGTGGTTACTGAGACGAGAAGTTATTGTTTCAACCAAAGATCGTGTTCGGGATGAACAGTATTAAGCTCAAAGCCACTGTTTCAGCTTTGTTGTCGAGTCACAGTCATAACGTCATAACTAGAATTTGCCAGTGAAACACTAATGACAATGCAATTCAGTTGCTTGCAGACGCAATGCTTGCCATTTCAAAGGGAAACAATTTAAATGTACAAAACAGGTTTCTGCGGTATTACTAAGGCAGTGTTTCACGCCACAAGAAATTGCTGGATATCTCGTAATCGAGAGATGTAAGCATCAAATGGCTACCGGCAGTCCAGTTTTGGTTGCAGAGGATGCTGGTCACAATCATAAAGTTAGTATAGTGGACGTTTGCCTCCTTCAGTGCTACAGTAGCCAATTGTGGCTTGCATTCGATTCCACCACAAGATCTATCTGCAAAAGCTATTTACGGAAACAACACAGTTGCAACCATTTATGAGGTTGAATGCAGTCGTATTATCGAACATTGGCTGTTAGAATAGGCTATACAGGGACTGGTTGATTCGATGACGCTGCACTGTGTTAAAATCTTCGTAGCGCCACAAGAAAGAAAGAAAGAACAAAAGAAAGAGAGAAAGAAGGAAAGAAGGAAAGAAAGAAAAAAAGAAAGAAAGAAAGAAAATGAATGAATGGACTTTAAATAAAGTCCTAAGAGTACTGAACGCTGGGCGAGTTGGTAAATCATCACTACAAAACTGCGCGAAAAATCGACAAGAAACAGAGAAGGCACTGCGCTTGTGTGTGTGCACTGCGCTTGTGTGTGTGCCTTCTCTGTTTCTTGTCGATTTTTCGCGCAGTTTTGTAGAAATAAAGTCCATTCATTCATTTTCTTTTTAGTCTTTTTTTATTTTTTATTTTTAGTCTGGCAGTTTCCTTCGGGCGAGGTTGCGAGAAAGGTGTATTAACCCCTGTCGCACCCCACCCACCGTCGATGATGATGGCGGGACCTCAGGTGATGGCTGGAAGTCGTTAGACCCGGGTGATATCTTCGGCTCTCTGGACGGCCCAAAGATGGTCGGCCAGCTTGTTGCTGCTGAGTGCCGCCTCCCAGGTGTAGCGGAGCTGGCGCAGCCTATCCGCATAGAAAAGATTGTTTCAGTAAAACACTTCCCCCTCCGTCAATAAATATGGCATCGAAAGTCTCGTAAAAGCGTGGACTGTATGCACATGGTAGCTTAGTGAGTAAAATACGAGAAATGATCTTGTGCAGTTTCAAAGCTTTGTTGTTTTGGGGGTCCCCGTCGCCATCGGTACTGATTATTCGTAAACAACTATAAAAATGTCTGTAATTTCAAATACGTACCACTCTAATTATTCTCTAATATACGCACATGCCTATAGTTTTTGGGCAGGTGTCTGGGGTCTTGATTCTGGGGCGTCATTGAATATCACAGCTTGATCTATGGGTTTCGTTGAGCAGATCTAGCTGGTTCTCCCGATCCCTGCTAGCGAGCCAGCTATAGGTCTCCTATGCGCTTCATACCGTAATAGAGATGTCCTAGAACATGGGAGAATTGGAGTTCAAAATTCCCGCCTCACGTTCCCACGTAGTGTGGGCAGTAGTCGCGGTGGCCGTTTCCCGCTTTACGTACAGGTGTGCGGGCATTTATGTGGCGTTTTCCTTGCTGGAGAACAGGCACGACATCGGCGTCAAACAATTCATCACGTCCCCTACTATGCAGAGTCCGGGTGTAGATGACTTTATTTCTCGCCATTCTCCTGTTTCTGTTTTTGTAATGAGCCGGCCAGACATGGCTAGAGCACCGCTAAATTTCTAAGTATATGTGTGCAAGCGGATGTTAAAATTCAAAACAGCTGAGTAAGTACGTTGGCGGCAGGATGCTACTATACTTGTGAAATAAGCAATCGAAAAGCCGTTTGTTTCGCACCCTAACGCGCTCGTTTTCCATGCTGTATAATAAAAAAAATAGAATACTAGTAATGAGACCCACAGAAACGTGTTGTTTTGGTGCCATAAGATGTAGTGGCGTAGTTGGCACACGCATATCTAACACATTCATCTTAATGCATAACTTGTGGTGAAGGTCATTAACTGCATGCACCATTGAATGTGTGCGTCGTTGATTTAGTATCACGCTTTAAGGGTGGCAGCAATGCCTGGGGCAGATACAGCTCCGAAATCTAGTCTGCAAAACATTAAGAAAACTTGATATAGTGCCACAATTATGCTGGGCAGAAACCGACACAGAATCTGGAGTCCCATACGGCCCAAACTTTAGCTAGTGGCCTTGGTGCCGTTATAGTGTTAACTGGGATTCGAATGTGAATCCTGTCAGCCGCCACAGCACTTTTATGGGTACAAAAGAAAAAAAAAATCAATCGCCCATACGGCTTTGGGTCACGTAGAATGAAAAGCTTCCGATGACTCGAATTAATTCAAGGGAGACCACCCACCGTGGCAGGCCTCATATTCATGTCTATGTTTTAGGTACGTACAGTTTTTGAATGTAAGTTTGAAAACTTATTATATATACTGTAATGAAGATAAAGTTCATCAGCCCTTGGACAGCAGCATAGAGCGTGCCGCAGAGACTGGAGCCAGTGGATTGTGCTCGGAAGTGGAGGTGCTGGGTGTCGTTATAGTGATGTATCACTCTCACGAATATTACACTTTTGATCTCAGTCGAGCAATCTGAGCTGGACAAATCACCTCAGGGTATTTCATTTTGAGATATTAGGTCATTGTTCACCATTCTGCTTTTTGTTTTGTGGGTTTATATGGTGGGTACGTCTTTCCCATCGTTTACCTTGAGTTTTAATCATAGCTGCTACAATATAAACTAGAAGGATTACGGAAAAAGCATTTTATTGTGTTTTACAATGAGCATATACCTCTTCATCCTGCACGTCTTTTAGGTGAAGATGCGCTTGTTGATAACCCAAAAGTTCTTAGCTTCCTAAAAGAAGCAGGTTTTTTTAGACAAACTTTAAATTTACACCCTGCGTCGTCTAAATACACAGGAACACCTCGTAGTGCTTCCCACTTTTGAGAAGATGATCAAAGTCTTTTATACTTGGTTGGTATCCTCGAGGCCATTGCCTAGACACTCGGCGGGGCATCGCTACATTTTAAGAGAATCTTACCATGCGTTTGGTGCATAATGACCTAAGCTGCCTATGCGCCATAAAAACCATAAAAAGTGTACCATAAAAAGTGTACAATGCCACTTCAATTGCTGCTTCCAAAGCAATGCAATGTTGGAAGATTCGAGGCCATGCCATGGCGGTGGTGCATTTTGCCTTATCTGTACTTAGAAAACACGGAGAAATTATTTGTGTACATGCCCGCATGAATCTTGTACGTTACCACAAATGTAATATATAGGCCCATCGCTAAATAAAGCAAGGAACGATGGCATGTTGCGTGAGCGAAGATTCAACGTGACCAGTTGGGGCTCTATTCTATATATACAACCACAGCCTCCTCTGGTGCGCGCCCGCGTATGGCGAATGTGTGTTCCCTCTTCAGCTGGACATACTTAAGTTGGAATGCGAATTTAGCTTCGAACAGATTGGTACGTATGATATGGCGGCCGTCATTGACTACATACTGAACGAGACCGGATTCACCGAACTGGGCTTGCTGACCACGTCGCAGGGGACGACCGCGTCACTGGTGCTTCTCTCTATGCGACCAGAGTACAACGACAAGGTGAGTGAAGTTTAGCAAAGCCACGACGAGAGCGACAATCTATACCACCTTCGCGTCACTTCCAACACTGCTAAGCTTGTTTTTTCAAATTGACCGATAATTTCATTGAAATCTCTCACTGGATCACGACAGCTGCTGACATGGGTGGCTTCCCAGTGAGCTGAAATTATATGGAAGCTTCGCCCTGGTGATGTCGAGCCTGGGCGGCCATTGTTGTTTCTCGTTATTTCTCTCTTTCTTTCTTCTTGTCTCTATTCCTGTATACATCTTTTATGTACACCTGTTCCTGTCTTTTCAGCTGGTTCTATCTTTCTCCTACTTCTTTTTTGTTTCTCTTTCTCTCGATTTCTATGTCTGCCATTTGCTCCATATCTGTCTCTTTATTTCTCTCTATTTGGGCCTACTAATTATGCTGCCCATGAAAAAGTCAGACTCCGTAAAGCCAAGTGAACGACTTCACGGTCCAGCTTCAACGATATTCCGCTAAGCTACATGACGTGCTGGTCTCATACATATAAAATGAAATTTAAAACGTGAATCCCACTGCGATCACGAAATGTGGCTGGAATCGCCCTACTTAGTTAACGATCTCTTCATTTTCACCAGAATCTAATTGCATGTTCTGTTAAGTTGACAATCTCAGTAAGCCGCAATGCGGCATACTCTCTAAAACACTGCATTTTTTCGAAATAGAGCTTGTCATGGAGAACACACGCTTTACGGTGCTTTAGGGTGCATTTTAGAGTGCTTTCTTGATTTAGAAAAACCACAGAACAAGAGGTGAGGTTCTCGTTACTATTCTATGTTTCGGTGTTTTAGAAGTACAAAAGATAGCATGTTGTGGGTAGAAATGACAACACAAAGCGTCATAAGCAAGTAAGACCCTACACAAATTGCTGCGGATGTAAAAGGGGAAAAGGAAGAAATAAGCGCAGCTTTGTTACTGCCTCTCTCTCAATGGAGGGCACCACCACAGTTCTGTGCAAGAAATGGTGGTAGGAGGGATTGAAGAAAATAGGGAGGTATTAAAGGTATTGAGATAGAGAGAGCAGCAAGAAGAGAAAGAGGCGCAGACAGCCACATACGAAAGTTAGGAGAAGATAGGAAAGATGGACGCGTTCACAGAAGTGCGAGGACAGGGTACCACTCAACGCTTTTTTTTAATTTAGTTTTGGTATTGTACGTTTGCACAGCGACTGTGTCGAGCAAATGAACTAAGCGCGAAAACTGCAAACCTAGAAGTTGTTGTACTCATGCACAAAAAGGGTGCTGCATGCATTCGTGGGCCTTCGTTATTTGCCTGCTAAATTTAACCCTCTTAACCACTCATGGTTTTTTGGGAGCTAATTCGAACGAGAGGCTTACTTTTCCTCTCGGTGCATATAGGCTGTGAACACGGAGGCTCACAGAGAAATCGAGGCCGTTCACAACATTGAAAAATGGCCAGAAACGCGAAGGCAAACAAGCAGCAACATCTGATGTTTGAAGCTGGTCCAAAACTTCAATCATCTCAACAAAACTTGCGGCCGCCACCACTCAGCGGCGCCACGGTGCATAAAGTTGCGAATTGCTAACGAGTGTTCCCGTTCTAGCTTGTCGTACTTATGACGAAATGGTAGCTGGTATTGCATTTGACGTTAGGGGAATAGAGAACAAGGAAAAAAAATGTCGCTATGTAAAGTTTTCCTTGGGAGAGATAACTAACAGTACTAGCGACGAAATGCGCACCTAAAACGTTGGAAGCATTCACTCTTTCGAGTCAATTTTCTTTTCATTCGGGAACTTCGATAGTGCTTTGCTTAGGATGCAATTTTGTTTTCTAGGTGAACATTTTAGTCGCCTACGCTCCCGTGGCAAACATCACTCACTTCACCTCGCCGTTTAGGTTGCTCATTCCGTTTGCAGAGGAAGTCAAGGTACGAATTTTCAACTTAGGCCGACAGAACGTTGCCCTTATTGGCGGGGTTCCATCGCTAAAGAAGGTCAGGTAAGCAGACCAGCACACGATAGAAGCAAAGAGGGAACATGAGTGCCCTCTGCGTCACTGGTTATTCTATGGCCGTGTCTGCGTGTCCAACCTTCTTTCACGATGAACCCTCAATGACATCTCTCGCATCTACCTTTTAACAAGACACGTACGTAATACCGTGGTAGCCGCTTCTGCACGTACTGGCGCTCATAGGTGACTGAACTCGTATAGGTACGGGCGTCAATGTATTTCTAGCTGTCGTTCTTGTTGGACCATTAATTGTAAACGCTATCACTTCTTTTTTTTTTCGTTTTAACACACAAATCTCATATATTGTTAGCCTGCGATGGTTTACAAGAAAGATTTCACGAATAAAGTGTTCGTACTCATTAATGTTCTTTTTACATAAGCCATATTCAAGGCATTACAATAATTCCTAATTGTGCGGAGCAACCAAATCATGCACAAGGTCAACTGTAGATGACCGAAAACTCTTCGCGCTCCAATGATCAGCGTAATAAACATTAGCCGCACGTCGTAAGTCACCCGTGGCATTTGAGAAACCACGACCTCTACTGTCTACATTGCCAGCCGAAACCAAAACATTTTCGCTCTTGTACTTAAGAAGAGTGTGCTATGCTTCCACCTTGAACGTATAAAAGCGCGACAAAAGCAACGACGAGAAGAGGAAATACTGAGCAAATGCTGCTATGTATGCGAGTGCCTTGCTCCCGACTGAGCTGCAGAAAATAGGTGCCTTTCTCCTGTTCTAGCCACCACAAGCACCACCCTATCAGTTGCTTCTCCTTCTTTCTTCCTCTCTTCACTCATTCCTTCCCATTCTCTATCCACCCGTGTTGGTTAGTAAACCAAGTGCTACCACGTTTTTACCTGCCTTTTCCTTATGCCTTGAAAGTCAGATACAGAAGGGCAAACAGCCTAGATTCACCGCCTCTCGTGTGTTGTCTAGAATCCACAGTACTTAGAAAAAACAAAACCAAAAGCATTGCTTCCTTGCAGGCAGTCAACGACCTCGTCACGCACGGTGGTTTCTTGGTCACGAATGCCATACAACAAAATGCGCTTGCTACGGTTTGCGACAGCTTCCTACGTGAAATCTGCTACGCACCACTGGCCATCCTCTACGGAAAGGATCCGAAACAACACAACAGCGTAAGGGTTGGGAACCTTAATTTCACCCTCAATGAGAGGAATGAAAACGTTCGAGGCTCGGAAATTGATTTTGTTAACACAACCATCGAAGAACGTCAGAATGGCGCAATGCGGCCACTATAGACGCAAATGCAGATAGTGCTTTCACAACCGGTGCTGGTGGCTGCAATAATGGCTCCCATTTGAAGTACGAAACCGTAATTTAACAAAGAGTAGTAGACAGGGAAACGGGGAGTAGACAAGGACAAGCCCATCCTTGTCTTTGTTTTCGTAAGTCCCTGTTTAAGATATGCGAGCGTATTTCAATTATCGTGTACCATCAGCACGCTCAATCAATACGTTGACGTATGACGCGGTGTGACACAAGTAACACTCACAAGGCTACAGATAGTACATGCACACTCTCCACATCTATGCCCCATCATTCACATTTATTCCCCACATCTATTCCCCATCACTGTTAATGTTTTTTTAAAAGATGTCCATACTTTCCGCCATATATTTCATGGTGATTCGTAGCTCGACCTCTGTGGAGGTCGTGGCTGCGGCGGCTCTCAACACCAACATTGTTGTTTGCTTTACCTTTACACCTTTCACGTCACCACCATCATTTTATTACTCTTGAATTTTAACCCTCCTTAGGGCGTGGAATTTTGGGCCCCTTTAAAGCCATGTAACATCACCATTGTTCACATCTTGTTCATATCGCTTTAAAGACAGACCACTGCTCTTCCTTTAACATTGTTCATGGCGCTCTTTGGCCAACAGCTTGCGTTATAAAAACCCACACATCATCAGCATCATGGTCACTACAATGAAACTGGTGGTTGAGGTGATCGGCTGCCGATCTAGCTGCGATGGTATCATTTCGATGAATGTGCGATGAATGAATTTAGGTACACGTTAAGTAACTCAGATGGCACCCCATCAGTGATGATAGAGAAGAAGACAAAGAAGCCTTGGAGGGAATGCAAAGAGGCAAAGCTGCTGGTGAGGACCAGGTAACATCAGATCTGCTGAAACACGGAGGACAGATTTTTCTAAAAAACTAGCAACCCTGTTTGCGAAGTGTCTCCTGACGAAAAGAGTACCAGAATCTTGGAGGAATGCTAACGTCATCCTAATAGATAAGAAAGGAGATGGCCTGTAATTCTTCAAGCCATTGACAACCAGCTTGCTCTTTGCCGTATAGAAGCTCTTTACAAGGGTAATTGCTAACAGAGTTAAGAAAACAATAGAATTCAATCAAAAAAGGCACAAGCAGAATTTCAAACAGGCTACTAAACAATCGACCACATTCATACTATCAATTAGGTAATAGAGAAATGCTAAGAACACAGCCAACCACTATACATAGCCTTCATTGATTACGAGAAGACGTTTGATTCAGCCGAAATATCAGCATATCAGCAATCATGCAGACACTGTGGAGTCAGGGCGTCGATGAAGTATATATAAACATCCTGAAAGAAATTTACAGGGGATCAACTGCTACCATAGTACTCCTTAAAGAAAGCAACAGAATACCAACGAAGAAGGGTGTAAAGCAAGGGGATACAATCTCCCCAATGCAATTTACCGCGTGCTTACGGGAGGTTTCAGAGGCCTGAAATGGGAACAGTTAGGCATCAGAGTTAATAGAGAGTACCTTAGTAACCTGCGCTTCGCTGATGACATTGCATTCCTGAGCAACCCAGGGGATGAGTTTCAACTAAAGATAACAGCGTTAGACAAAGAGAGCAAAAAAAAAAAAAAAGGTAGGTCTGAATATTAATCTGCATACAATGAAAGTAATGTACAACAACCTTGAAAGAGAACAGCGCTTCGAGATAGTCCCTTGCAACTTCTTGTACGCTATTACCTATTTCTACTTAGAACAGGTAATAATCATTGAGCCGAACCACGAGATTGAAGTAACTAGAAGAATAAAAATTGGGTGGAGCACATTTGTCAAGCACCCTCAAAATATGACAGGTAGATTGCCACTATCCCTCAAGAAAAAGGTATATAACAGCTGTATCTTGCCGGTTCTTAGCTACGGAGCAGAAACCTGGAGACTTACAAAGAGGGCTCAGCTTAAATTGAGGACGACGCAGTGAGCAATGGAAAGAAAAAATGGTAGGTGTAGCCTTAACAAACTGGAGTTAAGGATGTCAGTTGAAATCAAGAAGAAGAAATGGACATTGGCCGGGCATGTAGCGTGTAGGCAGGGTAACCGCTGGTCACTAAGGGTAACTAACTGGATTCTCGGAGAAGGCAAGTGGGTTAGGGGGAGACATAAATTTAGGTGGGCGGATGAGATTAAGAAGAGAGCTGGTACAAAATGGCAGCAACAAGCACAAGGCCTAATTGACTAGTGGAACATGGGAAAGGCCTTTGTCCTGCAGTGGACGTAGTCAGGCTTGATGATGATGATGACAATGATGATGATGATGATTATGAATATGAAGGGATCCCAGGTCGAGAAAATTTCTGGAGTCCGTTGGTAATCAATAAAACTGTCAGGTGGCAAAACGCCTCGAAATTTTATACATGTACCGTCGAATATTCGAGTGTTATCGCTAGCGGCAACGCAAGTTTCAGAAAAAAACTGTAAAGGACATGCCGATTGTTAGAGCGAGATCCGAACGACGAAAAAAAGACAAGCAGAACACCCTTTGTCGTCGTCCTCATCTCGTGCTACAACGATAATCATGTCATACCGACTAGCCCAAACAGTGGCACTTATGAGAAAAGAGTGAGACACTATATGTACTAAGAAAAACATGTATTTAGTCATTCGTACTTGTTAGATCATGTTATCTTTCCAAGCAATCTGTAGCACAACCTCCTAGTGGAGGTTCCTACTGCGGTAGCTGCAATAAAAAGACCTGCCTGGCGGCCCTTGGACCCAAGGTTTGTTATTAAGGCAGATGTACTGTTATTCTTCTATGCTTTTATTACTACATTCACTTATCATTCATTCTCAATCCAGGCGTCACGTCCCTTTCACGATTTTAGTATCTGTGACATTAACCCACCCATGGTACGGAATTTGAGACCACTATACAGCCTCGTAACATTATCATAACCCACACTCCTACATACCATCGCCATACACCGACAATTATTACAATTTTGCAACGTGGCCCTTGCACCAATAAAACAAACATAATAATATTTGTTAGAGAATTTTGGATAGTCAAACTTAATCGGTAGTCTATACCCAGTGCGATTTTTTCTAATCGCGCCGTGCTTCTCGCACCCTGAATTCCATACTTAAATTGAAGCACCGTTCTTATCAGAGCTTCCTTACAGGCCACCTACCAGAGCAGGAAAGGCTCTGAGGCAGGTTAATAAATTAATATACAGTTCTTTTCACCCACGCAGACGAGGGTGCCTGTCTATGTGACAAACTTACCTGTGGGCTCCTCCAGCCAAAACGTGCTTCACTATGCCCAGGTAAGTGAGTCGGTCTTTTGTGCTTAATTACTAGTATGCCTGAGATGACAAGGTAGGTCAGTAGAAAGAAACTCGATTGCTTTTTCTATGGCAAATAAACTTGTCTCAATACCTAGGACACCACTATCCGCCCCAGGAGACGCTTACGCAGGAATACGCAAGGAAAGAACGATACGTACCTGCAGTTCCCGCAACCCACTCGCAAACACGTCGCAGATTATTTGCTAGGACCTACGTAATAAACTGTAGGTAGAAATGTAGTTCGAGAGAGCCAGGCACCGAATATAGGAAGATATGCGAGAATTTATTGAGCTTATTGTTCCTTCATTGATCACTGCTTGGCAGATTAATAGATCAAAGAACGGTACTTTCAGTTGACTGTTCTTCTGGCGTTACCTTACATCGAATATTTTAGGATTTAATGACGCTGGCTTTCCTCGTGGAATTCGCAAAAGGCAAAGCAGTCATGCACCGGTTCAGGAACATTTACAATATCTAAGAGCGTCAGTTTCTGTACTGTCGACGCTTGCAGCGCGCTGCTCTAACCCCAAGTATGTAGGCCCCCTAACCGAAAGGCATAACAAATTTGGCCGAACGTTGTTCACGCTTCTCCTGCCTACACCTCTGCGTTATTTTCAAACGTTCTCTGTGTTTCAGTGGCGTACTGCAACTGTCGAGCTGCATGCCGTTCTTCATGTGACATTTCAGTTTCTTGCTGCCGCACTCGTTGATTCGGTGTTGCGGCGAAACTGTGGCTATTTGCAACTGTCGTCTCGCATTTTTCGCGTCTTGTGTTTAGAAAATATTGCCCAGTGAGGTCGACGGGTTCGTTGCTTGTACACAGGGACGAAAAAAAGACGTTATTTATTGCGCGGCTCTTCAGACGCTAAAAATACCGAAGTTTATACGTTGATATACTTGTCATATTACACTGGATACTTTCTCTATATTTTTTTTTTCGCGTATCGGGAAGGACGTCTACTGATAGGCCATAGGACAATAATTCTAGTTATGCTAATCCGACTTGATATGCGCTTCCATTATCTTTGCCAATGCTTTTTCGAAGAAAAATTTGAGATATGAGTTCAAAGAAAAATTACACTTTTTTAACACAAAACTATAAAAGCGAAACGATTAAAGAGTTCTGGTTTCGGACAAACGTAACCAGTGATCGTGAAAAATAATAAACAGAGTAAGTAACCCACTGATGAACACCAGCGTCGCTCAATTCAGTTTCGCTAGTCTACCATCTGTACGAAGTGCTTGAGCGGCAATTTTGTTACAGGTGTTCCGTGCGAAAAATCTTGTGAGATTCGACTACGGTGAGACGAAGAATAAAGAACTATATGGGCAGGTACGTGCTCAGTTCATTAATTCATATTTTTCATATGTAGCCGTTAGCCAGCCGTCCGCCATATATTCAGTTGCTTCTCAGAAACTGGTGTTATTTATTAGCTAAGTGTAACATTTAATAAATACTCGTAATAACTGGGTTCATAATAAAGAGGTAGCGGCTTATCGCCAGTCAATTTTATTGCCAAATAATACTGATTGTCGGCCTAGTTGGTACTTGCCTACTGACATGCTTTGGCCGCAAATAACACAAACACAAAGTAAAGAAACACTCAACGAAAAGCACAAGCGGCACTTCCAACTAAAGTATCGGGCGCAAATCCAGACTTAAGTAACAACATACAGACATGCCCGACTATAATATTTGGAAGTGCCACTTGTGCTTGTCGTTGAGTGTTTCTTTACTTTGTGTTATTTGCGTCCAAAGCATGCCAGTATTGCCAAACACAAATACCCGCGAGGCACAAGCGTGCCGTGTCGTAGTTGCGCAAAAAACAGATGGGAGTGGAAAATAAGACAAAAAAAACGGGTGCTAACTATCATTTCAACATATGTACCAACAAGCAAGTCATTTAGGTCACGTTGAAGAAACCCACGGGATAGAATTGCCGGTTTCATGCTACGTGAAGAGCAGTTTGCTTTTTATGTAGTTATTAGGACAACTAAAGACAGTCCAGTGGTTTTTCGTTGACCTTTTCCCGACTGTCGTCGCAACAAAAGAGTTAAAAATCTGCCGGTCGACTTAAAATACGCAAACTTTCTTGGACAGAGCCACACATCCATGTGCAAAAACGCCCACTCCTAGCTGTCGCACACACCAAGACAGCTTGTCAGAAATGTCCACCGCTACCGATGAAAAGTTCTAGGGAACAAGAGTTTAGAAGAGTTTGCTTTTAATTAACAATCTCAAAGCTTGCTTACGTCTATCTGCAAAAAGTAATCCTTTTAGGCAACAGTTTAGGTCACCTCTCGGGCTGCCTCATAGGTTCAACATTAGGTCATGTCATTGTTAGGGCATGCATTGACGAGGCATTCGTGCTAGTCGCGTATCTCCCTACTCTAGAGGAGACGCAGGGGGCGCCGACCAGTGCGGACGCGAGAAGATCGGCTCCCGTTTCTGTTAATGTTTTCGTTAGGATTTTTGTGGTGCCTGTGCTCGAGCTGCGTTTCATTCGACGCAGTTTCTTCTGAGGATCACGTCGATACCAGACTTTTTTCGGTGAGTGGTTCTTTTGCCGAATTATTTGAACTTTTCTTGTAGAACGCGCCGCGGCTTGGCTAACCCTACCGGGCTCAGCCTAGCGTCGACGGCGAGGGGCGGGAGAAAAGGGGCAACATGCCCGAAGTAGAGATGGTGGAAGGAGAGGAAATCTCTCACGAAGAAGTCAATCGCCCGGGTTGGACGACAGCGCTGGGCAGGAACAAAAAAGCTCGTGTAGAAACGCCAGTTTCCGCGGGCAACGCATCACATGTGGGCTCGAAGGGAGGCCGCCGCACGGCAGCCCCGCAAGGTGCAATGAAGCGCCTCGCAGCTGCATCGAGGCTCCCCCGGCTGCCGAGGGACCACATACGAATTATCGTCAGGTCGAGGGACGGACTTGACGTCAGAAAAGTAAGCCAAATTGGGCTCGCACAGGCTATTGCCATGGCGGCTGCTCTTGCCCCGGCAGAGACGGAAGGGGACATCGTTTGCCCAAACATCGCCCAGAACATTCTCGTAGTTTCCACACCGGAGCAGAAGAACGCAAACGCCTACGCCGCGATCCAACAGATTCGGATAAGCGAAGGAATGTACCATGTGGCGGCATATGTCGCGGCCCCCGATAACACCTGTAAAGGAGTCATACGAGGAGTGGACACTGACATCAGCGAGGCCCAGCTCCAAACGATGATCGTCAACCAGTGAAATCCGAAGGCCCTAGAAGCCAAAAGGATCAAGAACACCACCACTGTGGTAGTGCTTTTCGACGGCATGAAGGCACCAAACTATGTCATATGCGGCGTCAGCATGCTGCGCTGCACGCTCTACAAGCGCCAAACTGACGTGTGCTACGCGTGTGGAGGTCTTGGTCACAGGGCCGATGTTTGCCCCAACCCCAACAAGAGGGTGTGCAGGGGCTGTGGGCTTGTGTCTCCACCCGACGATCACCAGTGCTCGCCAAAATGTGCCCTTTGCGGAGGCCCACATCCGACGGCGGACAGAACGTGCAAAGAACGCTTTCAAGTTCCTTACGTCGTGCGACGGAGAAGACGACGGCGCCGAAAGCGCGTCAAAAAGTCTCAGCAACAGCTGGCCGAAGCGGATCGGTCAAGGGATTCCAGCGTGGCAAGTGCTCCCAGGCAGGGGCGTTCCGTCACGCCGGCTGGCCGCCGGCGCGACCACTCCAGGGGCCGCGCTCGCACCAAAGGGCACTCTTGCTCCCGGGTACGAATCCAGGAAGTACCTACCTGGGCGGATCGAGCCAAGCCGAAGCCAGCGGCGCCGCCACCAGAGGTAACGCAGGTACCATTGCCAGAGCATAGGGAAGACCCCAGGGTAGCTAAGTTGATCCAAGAGAATGCTTGCCTTAAGGCAGAGATTCAACAGCTGAGGGCTGACCTTGAGTCGTTCCGCAAACATTACTCCTCGCAGGGTGAGAGACAACAGATTCCCCCACCAGGGGACGTGCAGGCGCGCTCGGGAAAACGTAGGGCTTCACCCCCCCAAGGGGAGTGGGATGCTATGGAGACAGAATCCAACAGCAAGGCTCTAGAAAGCATGCAGCAATCGATTAAACAACTGGCTGATAGCATGACTACCCTACTGAAAAGGGTGTCGTCTCTTGAAGGTACACAGGCAGTGCTAGCTACGGGTAGCTCGCCTCCGAAAGGCCCGAACAGGGCACAGTCGCCTGCAGGCGCGGTAACAGCCAACCCGACAGGAGATTGGCCGTCTCAGAACAGTAATTCTGGCGGACAACACTAATGAACTGGTCGTGTGGCAGTGGAACTGTGCCAGTTTCAAAAGGCGCAGGGCTCCACTGCTGCACTTTATTGCTTCTCAGGCGGTCAAACCGCACGTAATTATGTTACAGGAAACTCTCGGTGATGCGCTAACTTTCCCGGGCTATCGAGTCGTCTCGGTGCGCGAGCAAGGGAAGCGCGGTTTGGCAACCTTCGTCGCAAAAAAGTGCTCCCTTCATGAACACAAACTACAGCTTGGCAACAGCAAGGCTGAGGTCATTATCCTCGAAATAATCCCCAACAGCTGGCTCAAGAACAGCGTATTCCTCCTGAATGTGTACAGCTCACCGTCGGACAAGCGGCAGGGGTTCACTTCCATCATGGCAAAAGCGGTGGCTCTGGCCAGGGGAGCCCCCATCGTGGTAGCAGGAGACTTTAATGCTCCGCACGACGCTTGGGGATACGCCAGGCAGTCCCCCAAAGGCAACAACCTCCTAAAGGCCGTATATAGCTGTTCTCTTGAATTGATTACGGACCCGCAATACCCGACAAGAATTGGCACATCGGTGGTCCGAGACACAACTCCAGACTTGGCGTTCGTCAAGAACGTCGCCGGAACAAGGTGGCAAAATTTGCAAGAGAATCTAGGTAGCGACCACTTCATAGTGGCTATTACCCTAGCAGTCAATGCAGCTCCCCCCAGGGAATTTAAAGTAACGGACTGGGATGCCTTTCGTAAATAGCGGAAGGAGGACCAGGATGAATACGACAGCTTAGACAGCCCCTTTGCAAAGCTCAAGCAGGATGCTAATGCTGCGACCAAGGTTGTCAAAACGAACCTGAGGGTTGATCGAATGGATGCACGCCTCGCGCATCTCTTAGAGGCTAAGAATTCCATCCTGTCCCGGTGGAGGACGCAAAGGCTCAATCGCAGACTTCGAAAGAAAATTGCGCAACTCAATCGCGAGATTGAAGCCTACTCTATTGAACTCTTCAAACAGCAGTGGAATGAAGTATGTTCTTCGGTTGACGGACAGATGAGAGTGGGGGCCAAATGGAACCTCCTCAAACAATTACTTGATGAGTCACAGTCGAAGGGAAATCAGCGATTGGCTATTGACAGAATCGTTCACAACCAAAAAGCGAAGGGAGTGTCCGAAAAGGCCCTCCTGAAGAGGTTAGCGGACAGCTATCTTCCGCTGGGCCCTTCTGGCGATGCGGACTATCCGCATTACAGGGGTGGAATGGTGGCGGAGCTGGACGCACTTTCACTGAACCAGAAATCTGGAAGGTCATCCACGAGCTCAACGGGCGCTCTGCACCGGGTCCGGATGGAATCTCAAATAAGCTCTTACGTAACTTGGATGGCAAATCCATCGAGAAGCTTACCGAGGAAGTCAACAAAATCTGGGAGACGGGGCACGTCCCCGAATCCTGGAAGACAGCTTCGGTAGCGCTCATCCCAAAGCCAGGCAAACCTCTGGCTTTGGAGAACATGCGACCCATCTCGCTTATGTCCTGCGTAGGCAAGGTGGCCGAACATGCGATTCACCATCGGGTATCCGAGTACATAGAAAGCAGAGAGCTATTTCCACACAATATGGTAGGATTCAGACCTGCACTATCCACACAGGACGTGATGCTCCTTATCAAAAGACAAATCATTGACAACAACACCAGGGATACTAGAGGCATCCTAGCTCTAGACCTAGCCAAAGCTTTTGATAATATCTCGCACAAGTTTGTGCTTGAGGCAATTTCGGTTATGGGTCTAGGACAACGGTTCCACGCATACGTTAAGTCTTTTCTCAGGGATCGCAGGGCTACCATTAGGATCGGTCAAATCCAATCTACGGAATTTACCTTGGGAGCGAGAGCCACCCCACAGGGGGCAGTTATCTCTCCTCTACTCTTCAATATTGCCATGAAGGGCCTCTCGGAGCGACTCGCTACGGTGCGCGGGGTTAACCATGCTCTCTACGCGGACGATATCACCGTGTGGTGCATGGGAGGGTCCGACGCCGAAGTAGAGCAGGCGCTTCAAGAGGCATTAGACATCACGGAGAACTTTCTAGTCGGTTCGGGCCTGAGCCTGTCATCGGCAAAGTCTGAGTTACTACTATACAGACCCACCCGACAAGGACTGAGGAACCTCACTCCTTTAAAACAGATTCCCATAGCTTTATACACACGGGATGGGCAGAAAATACCCAGGGTGGACTCCATCAGGGTCCTCGGACTCCTGCTAGAGTCCAAGGGGGGCAACTCACGAACTATAGCCCGCATCAGCTCCAAGACGGAGAACATGCTTAGGCTCATACTCAGGGTCTCGAACCGCAGGGGTGGGCTGAGCGAGAGCAATCTCCTTCGGCTGTATCATGCATTTCTCATGAGCCACATTAATTATGTCGCTTCGGCGTTGCGCTGGTCCAAAAGAGAAGAGGCAAGAATTGATACACTAATGCGCAACAGCATAAGGCGAGTTCTAGGCTTGCCTATCCACACTAGCACCGAGAAGCTCCTACAATTGGGCATGCATAACTCCCTCTCGGAGGTGATCGAGGCCCAGCAGATGGCTCAGGTCGTGCGACTATCGTCCTCGAGGGCTGGTAGGCGCATCCTGGAATCCATAGGCTGCGGTCCTACGGAGACTAACCAGCGTAATGTAACACTACCACCCTCGATCAGAGGCACGTTTTCGGTAGCTCCACTTCCAAGAAATGTCCACCCACAATACAATGTAGGGCGCCGCATAGCTCGGGCCCGTTCCTTATTAAAATCAGTTGCAAACAGACCGCATCTCGCGACCTTTGTCGATGCAGCCCAGTACGGGCATTCGGATCGCTTCGCAGTGGTCGCGGTCGATCATAGTGGCACACTCCTATGCTCTGCCTCGGTTAGAAAGGTTTCGGCAATGGTGGCTGAGCAAATCGCCATCGCCATAGCAATGAAGGATCCATCGCGTCCTAATGTCTTTACAGATTCGCGTTCCGCAGCTAGGGCTTTCGCCTCGGGCTCGATCTCGCGTGAGGCAGCGGCCATCCTCGGTTGTGAGGGGGCTGCCGGGTTTCACACCATAACATGGTTCCCGGCCCACATGGGGGCCAACGTACATCCTGATGTCCCCAACGCCAATGAGTTTGCCCATGACCGTGCGCGAGGTATCGCTCACCGCGGCGGTCCCGTCGGATTCGCAGGCGGGGACGCCGGAAGATACAGGGACTCGCTACTCACTTTCCACGAGATCATGACTCATTATCATCTATCTCGGAGGGCTTTTCCACTTCCTCATCCTAAACTTACGCGACCGCAATCATCGGCCTACAGGATGCTCCAAACGGGGTCTTTCCCTTCGCGAGGCAGGTTCAGTCATTTTTCGCCCAACATCGAGCCGCATTGTCCGGACTGCGGAGAGGCGTATTGCTCATTACCTCATATGCTCTGGCAATGTCCTGCGTTACGTGACGCAGAGTTCAACAAAGAAGAGGACTGGGAGGAAGCCCTTAACAGCGGCGCCCTTAACCTCTTGGTTCAACTTCGGGCTGTCCAGAGGGCCTGCGAGAGGGCGGAGGGCCACGGTCTTCCGGTCCCTACGTGGGAGCGGCCCGCGACTGCTACGGATTCCCCCTAAACGGGGCCGTTACAACGCAGTTCCTCAGGACCTGAATAAAGTTCTTTGTCTGTCTGTCTGTCTGTCCCTACTCTAGTTTTGCTGCAATGAACATTAGACCTCCGCTACACCAATACGACGTCACTCTCACGATTTTAATCCTTATATGTTTTAGGCCGCTTCCGGGCGTCGTATTTTCAGGCTCCTTACAGCCGCAAAACATTATCATAGTTAATTTCTCATACATATCACCTCAAATCGTGGACGATTGCTATTCTACCATAATTGTACATGGTGCTCGGTGGCCGAACGTGGCTCTTGCATCATTCAAACTCATATATCAACATCATCAGTGTTATATCAACATCATCAGCTCGTTCTGACTGGCAGCTATCCCGCCCATAACCTATTTTTTTTCTTCGCACACAAAATTCACCCCTCTGCTGCGGCTATGAAATGTATCATTTTCTCTTATATCTCCATCGCGCATGGTATTAGAACGAGTTCATGTTTTAAAACATAAAAACTAAGATTGTCACAGCTGTAACATGCAACCACTCTGTTCTTGTGCTGAATAAACATACCCTTTGCGTCCTGTTTGCATGCGTACGTCATCTTCACTTGTATATATTTAACTATAATGCTTTCTGTTTATAATTCTATATGCATATGTACATGTATCTTGGGTATCGCCCTCCTTACTCAATGCCCCTCCCCCCCCCCCTCCCAGGGGACTGTAGTGTACCTTGAAATGAATAAATAAAAATAAATACGCGTCCTTACAGGCCGATCCACCACCATATCCGTTGGAGAACATTAGAGTGCCTTTTGCAATCTACCAAGGAAAGGGTGACATCTTCGCCGATCCACAAGACGTGCAAGACCTTGCCGGGCGACTTCAAAAAGTCCTCGTGAGGAGGAAGATAATGCCGGATCCGGATTTCGGTCACCTGGACTTCATCTTCGGCTACAATGCGAGAGACTTCCTCCACCATGACATGATAGACCTTGTCTCGAACTATACAACCAACGACTCATGAATAAACGCCATATAGACGTGGTTCAGCTCTTCCTCGAGTCCACTTTCTATAACGGTGTCTTCTTGGACACTCTATGTGCTCAGTCTTTGAAAGGGCGCCAAAGAGAAACAATGAGCTGTTCTATAAGGTGCACTCTAAAAATTATGGTGTCATAAGTTTCGCTGCTATAAGTTCATTATTAGCGTAGAAAATCAAGGCTGAAGTTTGACTTTTTAAAATTTCGCGCCGTAATCTACACGCGTGACGTAGGAAATTCCACAATGTATTTTCCTATATTCTCGACATTGTCTCGATTAAATTTATTGAGACTTCGTAAGCTAAGTTTATGGCACCCACATATTGCACTGTACCTGAATTTTGTCCACTAGAAGCCCAACTTTATTTGCCCAACGGTTGTTGCTGCGCCCGGGGCTAGGCTGCCAGCGACACATCGTTCGAGGAACATCTTTTGAGGTCCTCAGCGACGGCCCTGGCCTGCTGGACTTCCCACACCTGGTCATCAAGGGAATCGCAGTAAAACGTCGAAAAACCGAAAGATTGAAGCTCTCTTAAGTTTAAGGTGTTCATTTTGTCAGAAAAATGAAATAAAAGTGAATTATCAGCATTCGATGCAACCTCGAAAAGTTCAATTTAGGCTTTCTGTTTTTTATCAAAGATCGTGCACCAAGGCTCGGACACAGAAGTTCGCCATTTAATATTGAAGAATGGCCTGCATAATGTACACAACAACTTTTACACCGTCTTATCATGCCGTGGCAGAATAGCCGAGTCGGTAAGGTGGTAACATCTAAACGGAAAGGTCACTGGTTCAAATCCCGGTGCCAGTAGGGTGAAAAAAAAAAAACAAGGCGATGCAGTGAATGGCGCCAATACACCTAAATGCGTTGTTTGTTTTTATATTTGACCTGCAAAACATTGTGCAGAGCAAGTTCTAATTTGTGTATTCTGTGTCGAGGCAGTAGCCCGGTGCATATGGTGTTCAGCTCATAACCAAAAGGTTGATGGTTCGAAATACAGAGCGGAAAGTGCCTGAACACCAGAATATCATTCATATCCATAGGTATCAACCCTGAAATGCCTGCAATGCCGCACACTAAAAGTGAAATACGGATTGGTACTCCGCAGTTGTGGCTTACACGCCTGAAAAAAAAAAATGTGGTATCAAATAAAATGATGCTTTTATTTTTTTTCGTGAAAAAAGCATTTTTTTTTTTGCAAAAGTAGGGGCCACGAGCTACGGCGGCTCTGGACTTGCCGAAGGTCCAGGGTACCCAATAGCCGCCATGTAGCTCAAGCAACCCCCCCGAGCATGACAAGCCTCACCGTGCCGTAGCACAACTGCGAGGCGCTCGCGTTAACCCCGAGAAATCCCCAGGGCGAGGGGTGTACCACTGTGGATTGAGCCAGGTCCGGGTAACACATCCCTCTTGCCTTTGAATCCGGTGGCTTTCCGGCCGGTAACCGGTACGGCATTGAACCCGGCACCTCCCACATTGGAAGCAGACGCTCATACCATTATGCTACCTCTGTGGTGGGAACTTCAGTGACAAATAATCTGTCACTTTCAACAATGTGCGAATAAACTTCCGAAAATAAAACTTTGAAAGCTCTAAGAACACTTCTTAGACATGAGCACTCAAGCGGGATTCGAACCACTGCTATTTCGATTGTGAGACGAACACCTTACCGCTGTGCTACTGCCACGGCTTGATAAAATGGTGTGAAAGTTGGTCCAAAGGCTTTAGTGTTGCCATTCTTTCTCAAAATCATGCCAAATACAAATGATTTGAAACGCGTCAAAACGTCAGAAAATTGAAATATAGAAGCTCTCCGAAGGCTAAAAAGTCCTCAATTTGTCTCAAAAGGGCCCTAAAAACGATTTATCAGCAATTGATGCAACCTTGAAAAATCGAAAATTTCCAAAGGCTATAGTCTTGCCATTTTTTCTCAAAATCATGGCAGCTATAAATGATTTAAAACGCGTTAAAACATCGAATACGGCAAAGATAGAAGCTCTCCGAAGGCTAAAAAGTCCTCAATTTGTCTCAAAAGGGCCCTAAAAACGAGTTATCAGCATTCGACACAACCTTGAAAAATAAAAAATTTCTAAAGGTTATAGTCTTGCCATTTTTTCTCAAAATCATGGCATCAATAAGTGATTTAAAACACGTTAAAACGACGAAAAGGCGAAAAATAGAAGCTCTCCGAAGGCTATAAAGTCGTCAATTTGTCTGAAAAAGGACCTAAAAACCATTTATCAGCATTTGATGCAACCTTGAAAACTTGAAAATTTTCAAAGGCTATAGTCTTGGCATTTTTTCTCAAAATCAAGGCCACTCTAAATGATCTAAAACGCGTTAAAACTTCGGAAAGCCGAATGATTGAAGCTCTCCGAAGGCTATAAGCTCTTCATTTTGTCAGAAAATTGCCATAAAAGTGAATTATCAGCATTCGATGCAACCTCGAAAAGTTCAATTTAGGCTTTCTGTTTTTTATCAAAGATCGTGCACCAAGGCTCGGACACAGAAGTTCGCCATTTAATATTGAAGAATGGCCTGCATAATGTACACAACAACTTTTACACCGTCTTATCATGCCGTGGCAGAATAGCCGAGTCGGTAAGGTGGTAACATCTAAACGGAAAGGTCACTGGTTCAAATCCCGGTGCCAGTAGGGTGAAAAAAAAAAACAAGGCGATGCAGTGAATGGCGCCAATACACCTAAATGCGTTGTTTGTTTTTATATTTGACCTGCAAAACATTGTGCAGAGCAAGTTCTAATTTGTGTATTCTGTGTCGAGGCAGTAGCCCAGTGCATATGGTGTTCAGCTCATAACCAAAAGGTTGATGGTTCGAAATACAGAGCGGAAAGTGCCTGAACACCAGAATATCATTCATATCCATAGGTATCAACCCTGAAATGCCTGCAATGCCGCACACTAAAAGTGAAATACGGATTGGTACTCCGCAGTTGTGGCTTACACGCCTGAAAAAAAAAAATGTGGTATCAAATAAAATGATGCTTTTATTTTTTTTCGTGAAAAAAGCATTTTTTTTTTTTTTGCAAAAGTAGGGGCCACGAGCTACGGCGGCTCTGGACTTGCCGAAGGTCCAGGGTACCCAATAGCCGCCATGTAGCTCAAGCAACCCCCCCGAGCATGACAAGCCTCACCGTGCCGTAGCACAACTGCGAGGCGCTCGCGTTAACCCCGAGAAATCCCCAGGGCGAGGGGTGTACCACTGTGGATTGAGCCAGGTCCGGGTAACACATCCCTCTTGCCTTTGAATCCGGTGGCTTTCCGGCCGGTAACCGGTACGGCATTGAACCCGGCACCTCCCACATTGGAAGCAGACGCTCATACCATTATGCTACCTCTGTGGTGGGAACTTCAGTGACAAATAATCTGTCACTTTCAACAATGTGCAAATAAACTTCCGAAAATAAAACTTTAAAAGCTTTAAGAACACTTCTCAGAAATGAGTACTCAAGCGGGATTCGAACCACTGCTTTTCCGATTGTGAGCCGAACACTTTACCGCTGTGCTACTGCCACGGCTTGATAAGATGGTGTGAAAGTTGGTCCAAAGGCTGTATGTAGTGTTGCCATTTTTTTTAAAATCATGCCAAATACAAATGATTTGAAACGCGTCAAAACGTCAGAAAATTGAAATATAGAAGCTCTCCGAAGGCTAAAAAGTCCTCAATTTGTCTCAAAAGGGCCCTAAAAACGATTTATCAGCAATTGATGCAACCTTGAAAATTCGAAAATTTCCAAAGGCGTCTTGCCATTTTTTCTCAAAATCATGGCAGCTATAAATGATTTAAAACGCGTTAAAACATCGAATACGGCAAAGATAGAAGCTCTCCGAAGGCTAAAAAGTCCTCAATTTGTCTCAAAAGGGCCCTAAAAACGAGTTATCAGCATTCGACACAACCTTGAAAAATAAAAAATTTCTAAAGGTTATAGTCTTGCCATTTTTTCTCAAAATCATGGCATCAATAAGGGATTTAAAACACGTTAAAACGACGAAAAGGCGAAAAATAGAAGCTCTCCGAAGGCTATAAAGTCGTCAATTTGTCTGAAAAAGGACCTAAAAACCATTTATCAGCATTTGATGCAACCTTGAAAACTTGAAAATTTTCAAAGGCTATAGTCTTGGCATTTTTTCTCAAAATCAAGGCCACTCTAAATGATCTAAAACGCGTTAAAACTTCGGAAAGCCGAATGATTGAAGCTCTCCGAAGGCTATAAGCTCTTCATTTTGTCAGAAAATTGCCATAAAAGTGAATTATCAGCATTCGATGCAACCTCGAAAAGTTCAATTTAGGCTTTCTGTTTTTTATCAAAGATCGTGCACCAAGGCTCGGACACAGAAGTTCGCCATTTAATATTGAAGAATGGCCTGCATAATGTACACAACAACTTTTACACCGTCTTATCATGCCGTGGCAGAATAGCCGAGTCGGTAAGGTGGTAACATCTAAACGGAAAGGTCACTGGTTCAAATCCCGGTGCCAGTAGGGTGAAAAAAAAAAAAAAACAAGGCGATGCAGTGAATGGCGCCAATACACCTAAATGCGTTGTTTGTTTTTATATTTGACCTGCAAAACATTGTGCAGAGCAAGTTCTAATTTGTGTATTCTGTGTCGAGGCAGTAGCCCAGTGCATATGGTGTTCAGCTCATAACCAAAAGGTTGATGGTTCGAAATACAGAGCGGAAAGTGCCTGAACACCAGAATATCATTCATATCCATAGGTATCAACCCTGAAATGCCTGCAATGCCGCACACTAAAAGTGAAATACGGATTGGTACTCCGCAGTTGTGGCTTACACGCCTGAAAAAAAAAAAATGTGGTATCAAATAAAATGATGCTTTTATTTTTTTTCGTGAAAAAAGCATTTTTTTTTTTTTGCAAAAGTAGGGGCCACGAGCTACGGCGGCTCTGGACTTGCCGAAGGTCCAGGGTACCCAATAGCCGCCATGTAGCTCAAGCAACCCCCCCGAGCATGACAAGCCTCACCGTGCCGTAGCACAACTGCGAGGCGCTCGCGTTAACCCCGAGAAATCCCCAGGGCGAGGGGTGTACCACTGTGGATTGAGCCAGGTCCGGGTAACACATCCCTCTTGCCTTTGAATCCGGTGGCTTTCCGGCCGGTAACCGGTACGGCATTGAACCCGGCACCTCCCACATTGGAAGCAGACGCTCATACCATTATGCTACCTCTGTGGTGGGAACTTCAGTGACAAATAATCTGTCACTTTCAACAATGTGCGAATAAACTTCCGAAAATAAAACTTTGAAAGCTCTAAGAACACTTCTTAGACATGAGCACTCAAGCGGGATTCGAACCACTGCTATTTCGATTGTGAGACGAACACCTTACCGCTGTGCTACTGCCACGGCTTGATAAAATGGTGTAAAAGTTGGTCCAAAGGCTTTAGTGTTGCCATTCTTTCTCAAAATCATGCCAAATACAAATGATTTGAAACGCGTCAAAACGTCAGAAAATCGAAATATAGAAGCTCTCCGAAGGCTAAAATGTCCTCAATTTGTCTCAAAAGGGCCCTAAAAACGATTTATCAGCTATTGATGCAACCTTGAAAAATCGAAATTTCCTTTCTTTCTCAAAATCATGGCAGCTATAAATGATTTAAAACGCGTTAAAACATCGAATATGGCAAAGATAGAAGCTCTCCGAAGGCTAAAAAGTCCTCAATTTGTCTCAAAAGGGCCCTAAAAACGAGTTATCACCATTCGACACAACCTTGAAAAATAAAAAATTTCTAAAGGTTATAGTCTTGCCATTTTTTCTCAAAATCATGGCATCAATAAGTGATTTAAAACACGTTAAAACGACGAAAAGGCGAAAAATAGAAGCTCTCCGAAGGCTATAAAGTCGTCAATTTGTCTGAAAAAGGACCTAAAAACCATTTATCAGCATTTGATGCAACCTTGAAAACTTGAAAATTTTCAAAGGCTATATTCTTGGCATTTTTTCTCAAAATCAAGGCCACTCTAAATGATCTAAGACGCCTTAAAACTTCGGAAAGCCGAATGATTGAAGCTCTCCGAAGGCTATAAGCTCTTCATTTTGTCAGAAAATTGCCATAAAAGTGAATTATCAGCATTCGATGCAACCTCGAAAAGTTCAATTTAGGCTTTCTGTTTTTTATCAAAGATCGTGCACCAAGGCTCGGACACAGAAGTTCGCCATTTTATATTGAAGAATGGCCTGCATAATGTACACAACAGCTTTTACACCGTCTTATCATGCCGTGGCAGAATAGCCGAGTCGGTAAGGTGGTAAGATCTAAACGGAAAGGTCACTGGTTCAAATCCCGGTGCCAGTAGGGTGAAAAAAAAAACAAGGCGATGCGGTGAATGGCGCCAATACACCTAAATGCGTTGTTTGTTTTTATATTTGACCGGCAAAACATTGTGCAGAGCAAGTTCTAATTTGTGTATCCTGTGTCGAGGCAGTAGCCCAGTGCATATGGTGTTCAGCTCATAACCAAAAGGTTGATGGTTCGAAATACAGAGCGGAAAGTGCCCGAACACCAGAATATCATTCATATCCATAGGTATCAACCCTGAAATGCCTGCAATGCCGCACACTAAAAGTGAAATACGGATTGGTACTCCGCAGTTGTGGCTTACACGCCTGAAAAAAAAAAATGTGGTATCAAATAAAATGATGCTTTTATTTTTTTTCGTGAAAAAAGCATTTTTTTTTTTTTTGCAAAAGTAGGGGCCACGAGCTACGGCGGCTCTGGACTTGCCGAAGGTCCAGGGTACCCAATAGCCGCCATGTAGCTCAAGCAACCCCCCCGAGCATGACAAGCCTCACCGTGCCGTAGCACAACTGCGAGGCGCTCGCGTTAACCCCGAGAAATCCCCAGGGCGAGGGGTGTACCACTGTGGATTGAGCCAGGTCCGGGTAACACATCCCTCTTGCCTTTGAATCCGGTGGCTTTCCGGCCGGTAACCGGTACGGCATTGAACCCGGCACCTCCCACATTGGAAGCAGACGCTCATACCATTATGCTATCTCTGTGGTGGGAACTTCAGTGACAAATAATCTGTCACTTTCAACAATGTGCGAATAAACTTCCGAAAATAAAACTTTGAAAGCTCTAAGAACACTTCTTAGACATGAGCACTCAAGCGGGATTCGAACCACTGCTATTTCGATTGTGAGACGAACACCTTACCGCTGTGCTACTGCCACGGCTTGATAAAATGGTGTAAAAGTTGGTCCAAAGGCTTTAGTGTTGCCATTCTTTCTCAAAATCATGCCAAATACAAATGATTTGAAACGCGTCAAAACGTCAGAAAATCGAAATATAGAAGCTCTCCGAAGGCTAAAAAGTCCTCAATTTGTCTCAAAAGGGCCCTAAAAACGATTTATCAGCTATTGATGCAACCTTGAAAAATCGAAAATTTCCAAAGGCTATAGTCTTGCCTTTCTTTCTCAAAATCATGGCAGCTATAAATGATTTAAAACGCGTTAAAACATCGAATATGGCAAAGATAGAAGCTCTCCGAAGGCTAAAAAGTCCTCAATTTGTCTCAAAAGGGCCCTAAAAACGAGTTATCACCATTCGACACAACCTTGAAAAATAAAAAATTTCTAAAGGTTATAGTCTTGCCATTTTTTCTCAAAATCATGGCATCAATAAGTGATTTAAAACACGTTAAAACGACGAAAAGGCGAAAAATAGAAGCTCTCCGAAGGCTATAAAGTCGTCAATTTGTCTGAAAAAGGACCTAAAAACCATTTATCAGCATTTGATGCAACCTTGAAAACTTGAAAATTTTCAAAGGCTATAGTCTTGGCATTTTTTCTCAAAATCAAGGCCACTCTAAATGATCTAAGACGCGTTAAAACTTCGGAAAGCCGAATGATTGAAGCTCTCCGAAGGCTATAAGCTCTTCATTTTGTCAGAAAATTGCCATAAAAGTGAATTATCAGCATTCGATGCAACCTCGAAAAGTTCAATTTAGGCTTTCTGTTTTTTATCAAAGATCGTGCACCAAGGCTCGGACACAGAAGTTCGCCATTTAATATTGAAGAATGGCCTGCATAATGTACACAACAGCTTTTACACCGTCTTATCATGCCGTGGCAGAATAGCCGAGTCGGTAAGGTGGTAAGATCTAAACGGAAAGGTCACTGGTTCAAATCCCGGTGCCAGTAGGGTGAAAAAAAAAAACAAGGCGATGCGGTGAATGGCGCCAATACACCTAAATGCGTTGTTTGTTTTTATATTTGACCGGCAAAACATTGTGCAGAGCAAGTTCTAATTTGTGTATCCTGTGTCGAGGCAGTAGCCCAGTGCATATGGTGTTCAGCTCATAACCAAAAGGTTGATGGTTCGAAATACAGAGCGGAAAGGGCCGGAACACCAGAATATCATTCATATCCATAGGTATCAACCCTGAAATGCCTGCAATGCCGCACACTAAAAGTGAAATACGGATTGGTACTCCGCAGTTGTGGCTTACACGCCTGAAAAAAAAAAGTGGTATCAAATAAAATGATGCTTTTATTTTTTTTCGTGAAAAAAGCATTTTTTTTTTGCAAAAGTAGGGGCCACGAGCTACGGCGGCTCTTGACTTGCCGAAGGTTCAGGGTACCCAATAGCCGCCATGTAGCTCAAGCAACCCCCCCGAGCATGACAAGCCTCACCGTGCCGTAGCACAACTGCGAGGCGCTCGCGTTAACCCCGAGAAATCCCCAGGGCGAGGGGTTTACCACTGTGGATTGAGCCAGGTCCGGGTAACACATCCCTCTTGCCTTTGAATCCGGTGGCTTTCCGGCCGGTAACCGGTACGGCATTGAACCCGGCACCTCCCACATTGGAAGCAGACGCTCATACCATTATGCTACCTCTGTGGTGGGAACTTCAGTGACAAATAATCTGTCACTTTCAACAATGTGCGAATAAACTTCCGAAAATAAAACTTTAAAGGGTCTAAGAACACTTCTTAGACATGAGTACTCAAGCGGGATTCGAACCACTGCTGTTTCGATTGTGAGACGAACACCTTACCGCTGTGCTACTGCCACTTTTTTTTTCTTTATTGCCTGCTTCGCAAACAGTACAAATCAATATAAGAATACAGTGCAGTGTCACGTGTAAAAGTGCTGTCACATCTTCCAGCACATGGGGGTTAAAAAGGCAGACGCTTTATGCCCACCAACTTATCTAAACATGGCAACCACTCTGGCTTATCTTGTGCCTCGTATGCAGTCATCAAATACTGTACACTTTCTATGAAGTACTCTCGAGGGGGCCGGGGATTCACGTTTACGTTTCGCACTGCCATCCGTGTTCGCCACACACTGTGAAGAACCAATACCATGAACATATCGTAGGGCACACCGCCTACATTTATGACTGGCAAAAAACGGATGCCATACTGTGTAACTGGCAGGTCTTTCTTCAGGGTCCTTTGAAGGATGTCCCAGAGAAAGACTGCATCGGTACAGTCTAGAAAGATGTGGTCAACTGTCTCGAGTTTTCTGCAGATAATGCAATCAACTGACGGGACGAATATTCCTTTTTCTCGCAGCCATGGATTGGTAGGGAGTGTGCCGCTGTGAAGTTTGAAAAAGAATGTCTTCATTGATGGTCTAATTGGCATCTTCTTCACTCTTTTCAAGACGTCATCCCCGGGCCCATTAGGGTACAATGTTCTATACAGAGGCTCTGGCAACATGGTTTCTACAAGGTCCTTGTACAGTCTTTTTCGCGAAACCCTAGAGAGATACTCCATCGAAAATCGCACTCTCAATATTTCCACAGCAGCAATCACTTCTTTCATGTACCCCTTAGGTCTTTTTGTCACCCCATTGACAGTGGTTACAATGAAATCAGGCAAAAAATGGGACAGCCGCACATGTATCAACGTTCTCGAAAAACGATCATCTTGATCTCGTAAAAAAACAAACATAGATACTATCTGTCTCAGGAACAAGTGTACAAGACCAAGCCCCCCACTTTTCACAGAACGGAACAGATTCGTTCGGCTTGTCCTTTCCCACGTGGACGCCCAGATAAACACTGCGAACACTCTGTGTAGCTTTTGTACAGCAACACGTGACATGAATAGCACTTGTAAAACATACCATACTCGTGAAATAAGAAATATGTTGCTCACTGTTGACCTCGTAAACATTGAGAAATCGCGCCCACCCCACGTTTTTTGTCTTGTCTCTTAGTTGTTCTGTCTCTCGTTTCCAATATTCTGTTGTGTCTCTGTAGTCTTGGAGAGGTACCCCTAAGTACTTGTCAGGTATAACCTTCCATGTAATGCTTTCAAATATTGATGGTGTGTTCTGCCAATTTCCGTGCCATATTCCAAGACATTTACTCCAGTTGACTCTACTATCAGTGCAATCACAGAAGAATTTCACATCGTTTAGTGCTTCTCTAATACTCTCCCGATCTTCGCAGAACACAGCAATATCGTCGGCGTAACTAAGTATTTTGACCTCTGCAGACATCAAATGAAACCCCCGCACCTGATCATTCTGTATCACTTTCTGGCATAGAGGTTCTAAATAGATAGCAAAAAGCAGTGCTGATGCAGGGCATCCTTGTTTTACACTCGATAAGACTTGTATATTATCACTAAGCTGTTTGTTTATTACAATTTTTGTAGTGCATCCCGTGTACGCCATTCGGACCCCTTCCAACACCACAGACCCTATATTGACATAGTCAAGAATGCTGAAAAGTATGTCATGGTTCACGCGGTCAAATGCCTTCTCGAGATCGATTTGTAGCATAGCTACTTTACCGTCAAACTCATCGCAGCATTCTAACATATTTCGGGCGATATGAATGTTCGTCATAATTGTTCTGCCTTTTATGCCACAAGTCTGATGTGGTCCGACTATTTTTTTAATCACTGTTTGAATTCGCCTGGCCAAAACACCCATGAATATTTTGTAGTCAACATTCGCTAGGGTTATGGGTCTGTAGGATGTGACGGACAGCTGTTTCCTGGGATCTTCAGTTTTTGGGATTAACACGATGTGTGTTCTCCGAAAAGATATTGGCAACTCTTTCCTCTCGTATGCCTCATCGAACACATTCCACAAAGCTTCTGCCACAAGATTTTTAAATTTCTTATAGAATGCTACACCTAGTCCATCTGGACCAGGTGTTTTACCGTTTTTCATTTTTTCAATGGTGATTTCGACTTCTCTGACCGAGATGGGTGTTTCTAATCTCGCTTTTACGTCATCCTCAAGCTTCGGCATAAGTGACAAGAAACGCCGACTATAGGTACTCGTGTCCGCTCTGACGCCTCCCAACAGTTCTTGGAAATATTCCACAAACGCGCGCTCAATCTCGGTTTTATCTGTGGTGACTTCAGTTTTGTGTTCTATCGCCCTTATCTCGTTTCTTGTCGCGTAGCTCTTTTCATCTGTGACGGCACGTTTTGTGGGAACCTCGCCACACCATAATCATTCTGCGCGTGCGCGTACCACCGCTCCTCTGTACCTTTCCGTATCTACGGCTTCTAATTCTTGCTTCACTCTTCTTATTTCTTTACTGCGCTCTCCTGGTTGCGCGCATTCTTGACATAGCAAAAAATCAAGCTCACATTGCAGTTGTCTTTCTTTTTTCAGGTTAGTGCGTTTTATTGAAACTGATCTTCCAATTGCTTCTATTTTTACTTTTTCCTTGAAGCACTCCCATGTGTAAATTGAACTACTTGCGTCACCTTTCGCCACTTCTTTTAATTCCTTTTCAGCATTTTCTACAAACTTCTCATCCTCGAGTAGCTTTTCATTTAACTTCCAGAGTCCCCAATTGAATTTGGGCTTTTCTTTTTTATTAATGGTGAAAATTACTAGACTATGGTCACTAAATGAAACATTCTTCACTGCGTAGCCCTGACACATAGGAAGCAGGGACGTAGACACGTATGCTCTGTCAAGTCTAGCTTTACTGTTGAGCTGGTAATGCGTATAGTGAGTACCCTGCGCCAGTACATATCCCACGTCATCCAAGTTCCGCTCACGCGTCATTGAATCCAATACCAAGGCGCTAGAGTCACGTACAAAGTTTTTACATGCCCTGTCTTCGGCATTACACACACAGTTGAAATCGCCTAGAAGTATAACTGCCTTCTCGCATGATAGATACGTATCAAGACTTTCGAATAATATTTTCCTATCTTGTTGTCTATTTGGCGCATATACGCACACAACGCGCCAACTAATGCCGGAAAGAAGAAAATCACATGCAATTAATCGCCCTTCATTATCACTGTGTACACTTTTTTCGACAATGCCAATTGTGTTCCTTATAAAGAGAAGACATCCGCCTGAAGTACCTACAGAATGACTCACACATATATTGTATCTGGAGCGGAAGTTCAAAAATATGGTGTCCATCTGTTCTTCAGATTCAATTTTCGTTTCCTGCACAGCGGCGATATCAACGTCATTTTCAAGAAACAAACGACGTAACTGATACTGTCGCCTCTTCGAGCGTAAACCTCTAACGTTAAAAGTTGCGACGCGTAAGGCTGACTCTATATTGAAAGCCATGATTTTTGTTTAGGTAAGGGAGTACAAAACACAGTGTTTACTTTAGGTGAACGTTTCTAAAAAAAACGGCTTTAGTTTTACTGAAAATTTTGCGGCAATCGGTCCAGGTTTTACAGAGGCATGGTGTGCGTAAACTCCGTTCACTTACGGGTTACTCTCCATCCGGAAAAAAGGCACAAAAAACTCAAGTCCCAGGAAGCTTTTGCGAAGGCTGCTTGGCCTCCGCCCGTGGATTAGTCTGCAAGTTCGGCCGTGGCTTCAACGTTGGTCGCCTCATTCCTATGGTTTTTGCTGGTGGTTCTTCTCCACCAACGTCTCCTGAGGTAGTGAAGTCTTCCCCAACAATGTCTCTTGGTCGCTTTCCAGCTAGTCCACTGCCTGCGTTGTCGCTGATTTCCATGTCGTCTTGCAGTGTGTCTGCGTCGCTGGGAGCCTTCACAGTCGGCAGGTGCTGTTCTGGCTTGTCTGTCGTTATCGGTTTTTCTGGCTGTGGTTCGGATGCCTTGTTCTCGACCTTTTCATTGTCCATCCTACTAGGCCTGCTCAGTTTCACCAATTCAGGGGTCGCCTCTTCCTTCCTCGCAGTCGCGCTCGCTGCCTCTTCAGCTTCATGCTCATTCATTAACAGCTCTGCGTGGTCGTTGCCACTCGGAGGTCCGGTGACGCTGGCATAAGACAACGTGCAGTCGTTCTCCTCGTGGCCAAATCTTCGGCAGGCACCACAGCGTGGCACACGGCAATCTCGCCGTATGTGCCCGTTTGCTCGACAGCGTAAGCACACTGGCGCTCTGCCCGGAACAACCACCAAAGCTTGCTCACCGCTTACGTTCACTTGGTGAGGCAGGTCTTCAATTTTGACGCCCACTTTCAACCGAAGTGTCACAATACGGGTAGTGGAGCCTTTTTCGCTGATGCCGTTTACACGCCACCGCTCTCTGTTGACGTCAACCACTTGGCCGTACGGCTCGAAAGCACGTCGCACATCCTCATCGAGAACATTGTGCAGCAGCCAGTGCACTTTCATACGCACATCCTGGTTTGCCGGATCAATGACAAGACAGCGACAATTTTTTACCTTGATATCGCCTTGCGATAGAATCGTCTTGACAGCGTCCATGTTCTTGAACGTTACCGCCCACACGTGGCTCATCTTATATGCCCCCAAAGCAACCACTTCGGGGAGCAGTCGCAGGCTGGCCAAGGTGTCACGGAAACCTTCCACTCGATAAGGTCGGGCTCGTACGTCAGCGTGCAGAAAAACCGTATTTAAAACAATTCGTCCTGTAGGAAGGGTTGGCAACACAACTTGATATTCCTTATCGTCATCAAAAGACCTGTTTTCGCGGCTAGTATCTGCCGCAAACGCCGCTCCTACGGAGCACATGATTCCTGCGTCCGACGCGCGTGAGTGCCGACGAAAGAATCCGCTGTGCTACTGCCACGGCTTGATAAAATGGTGTAAAAGTTGGTCCAAAGGCTGTAGTGTTGCCATTCTTTCTCAAAATTATGCCAAGTGTAAAGGATTTGAAACGCGTCAAAACGTCAAAAAATCGAAATATAGAAGCTCTCCGAAGGCTAAAAAGTCCTCAATTTGTCTCAAAAGGGCCCTAAAAACGATTTATCAGCAATTGATGCAACCTTGAAAAATCGAAAATTTCCAAAGGCTATAGTCTTGCCAATTTTTCTCAAAATTATGGCAGCTATAAATCATTTAAAACGCGTTAAAACATCGAATAGGGCAAAGATAGAAGCTCTCCGAAGGCTAAAAAGTCCTGAATGTGTCTGAAAAAGGTCCTAAAAACAATTTATCAGCATTCGACACAACCTTGAAAAATGAAAAATTTCCAAAGGTTATAGTCTTGCCATTTGTTCTCAAAATTATGGCAGCTATAAATGATTTAAAACGCGTTAAAACGACGAAAAGGCGAAAAATAGAAGCTCTCCGAAGGCTATAAAGTCGTCAATTTGTCTGAAAAAGGTCCTAAAAACGATTTATCAGCATTCGACACAACCTTGAGAAATGAAACATTTCCAAAGGCTATTTATTGTCTTGCCATTTGTTCTCAAAATTATGGCAGCTATAAATGATTTAAAACGCGTTCAAACGTCGAAAAAGCGAAAGATAGAAGCTCTCCGAAGGATATAAAGTCGTAATTTTGTCTGAAAAAGGTCCTAAAAACGATTTATCAGCATTTGATGCAACCTTGAAAAATCGAAAATTTCCAAATGCTATAATCTTGCCATTTTTTCTCAAAATCAAGGCAACTTTAAATGATTTAAAACGCGTTAAAACATCGAAAATGCGAAAGATAGAAGCCCTCTGAAGGCTATAAGGTCGCCGTTTTGTCTGAAAAAGATCCTAAAAACGATTTATCAGCATCAAATCCAACCTTGAAAAATGGAAAATTTCCAAAAGCTATAGTCTTGTCATTTTTTCTCAAAATCATGGCGAATATAAGTGTTTTAAACGCGTCAAAACGTCGAAAAACCGAATGATTGAAAAAGATGGTCTTCACAACGGGCTTACACAACGCCTAGTTTTTATTTTGTACTTTCAGATTTTCCCTTGTAGGACTTCTCTAAGCGTGTACCTCACTGTCAGTGTAGTTGGCTAGCTGAGAATCCACGCAGCGCTGCTTCCCAAGAAAGCTCTCGAAAGACTGCTTCGACCACCAGCTCGCGGTGTTACCGGTCCTGGTAAGAGAGCTGAACTGCGGGTCTAACGCATGCGACAGCTCGTGACCTAGGATCTTGCCGATGGATTCGTAGGTCACCGTTCGAGCGACCCCGTTGGGCACGAACGGCGGAACCATGATGGCCGGCAGTATGACCATGATGTGGAATAGCGGCAGGTAGAAGGCGTTTACATCTGTCGAGCTAAGCGGTATGTCTTCGCGGTACACTGTCACTTTTGGGTCTTCGCGAATGAGGCGCTTGTACTTGTCTGATCTCTGCTGCCTAGACCGGATGTACCACTGGAAGGAGGGCAGCGACTGGTCCTTTACCAGGTAGTCGTAGAAGGCGTCTAGGGCCTCAGTACTGTTCATGTGCACCGGCAAAGGTATGATGGGAACGAGATCACCCACGTGACCCATGGCGCCCGCTGCGGTGGACTCGTCCATCCATGACAGAGTGGCGAAGTTGCGCTCCGTGGCATCGCACAGGGCGTTCCACGTGTCTGCCGAGTTGCGCACTGCCTCTGCCTGCTCCACGCTGTCGACGAAAAAGCGGGCTAAGGCGTAGCCGGCCACCTGCGGTTCAGCGTGTCACAAATGTCGTATCACTTCAGAATGAACGAAAAAAGTGGAAAACCTAAGGGCTTATTTTGTCATACGCGATAATAGTTGTCTATTAGTTATGATTACAATCACGCGAGAAGTGCTACTTATGATTCACGCACCTTGGTTGTCTAGTGGCTATGGTGCTTGGGTGCTGACCTGAAGGTTCGCAAGATTGAATGTCGGACCCGGCTGTCACACATTGGTGGAGGCGAAAGGCAGAGGCCCATGTGTGTGGATAGAGGCGCACTTAAAGAATACTAAGTAATACCAAGAGCCCTCCACTACGACGTCCCTTATCGTGATCAAAATGTTGCGCTACAGAGACTGGGACAAAAGAGTTTAAGGAGGACACATGTTAAGAAGTTGACATGACAAGCACTAACTATAAACCAAGTTTATTGACTGACTGAATGAGTGCATCAATGCATCAATGAATCAATCAATCAATCAATCAACTATTTTTGTGTTCAATTCACAGGCACTGGGCAAGTAGTATTCTCTCACAGCCATCAAGTTGGGCATTCTTGTTGGAATATAACATGGCATGCAGTTTAGCGTAGTAGCAAACTGATAAGGTCATCTGAATATTTAACACGCACTCCACATGCCCTTTCACATTTTAGGAGGAACACTTTTCTGTGCTCATACCATGCAATCGTAAAGCTGTTTTCTCAAGCCCAATCCTTTCATGCTCTAGAGTTGCCTGCTGTGCCGGTTTAGATTATTCTGGATGAATATGCGTAGCTGTGTATTCTTCAGCTCGCTTTCATTCCTCATCCAAATATCCTTGATTGACTGTCCGGGAAACCGAATAGTTATTGCTGGAATGTTATCCTGTCGTGTAGGCAGCCTATGGGCACAGACTATGTCCTTTTGAGAAAGAGGTGGGACATCAAGCTTGTCGATGACCTAGTTTAGAACTGACACAAGGTTGTTCGCCCTGCACAGCAGGCACTCCTGAACTTTCAAGTTTAGTTGGTGACTTTTACCCTAGATCGCACATTTCTTATGAAACTTAGCTTGCAGCGAGTGATTAATACTGTCTTTACTTTCTAATTCAGAAACTGTATTACTTAGTATTTTTATTTCACTTTCCTGGGCACTCATCATATTTTTCAGATCATCAAACGTGCTAGACGTGAACATAAATGATTGTTCCATACCCTCGACCTCTTCTATGGGTGGAGGAAGTTTCTTGAGTTTAGAGCTCATACAAGAACTGCAGCGACATTCACATCGGAGGAATCCTCCCCACTTTTATTATATTTTCTGGCACTCCTACGGCTTACACAACGCCTAGTTTTTATTTTGTACTTTCAGGTTTTGCCTTGTAGGACTTCTCTAAAATTCTGGCACACTTGTCAAAATGGTAGCGTTTGACAAAGTACTTGGTTCAGTTTATTGGTGCTGCATGGTAGACGAAGAAAGTGCTTATTAACAACGCAAACGACTGGAGGGGCTAGAAGAGACGAGAACCGAGGGCTCAGGTACACTAAGATGATGATGTGTGGCGCTTTGTGGCGCAAGGGCCAATTGATGGTCAAGGAGCGCCATTTCGATGAGTAGAGATGCGGACAATGATATGTTGCGTGGCTGTATAGGGGCCTTAAAATTCCTCGCGATAATGCGGGTAAAAACATAAGTATTAAGATCATGACAGTGGCGTGATATGCATAGTAAAAAGGGTGACAAAGGTTTTGATAATAAAAACATGTAAAAATATTTGGCACTAGCACAAGTGCCTCATCAGCGCCCTTGTGTCCAAGGGCTGCGAGGCAAGTGCTTTTAAATGTAGTCACTGCACCAGCAACCTCTCCTGAGAGGTCACGCTACGCAATGCCTGGGTATATTACATGGTAAAAACCGACATCTCTTAAAAAAGCTAGCAATGATTTATGGGTGAAAAGTGGTTCCCTACCGACGAACATTGTGGGGTGTAATGGTATGTGTTGTCGGTAGGGTAACCGAAAGTGTTGTCTTCTTAGAGTGTCTAATTGTTTACATTGGATTAAAACGTGAAGAACTGTTAATGCCTCACCACATTTGTCACACAATGGTGGATCACCACCGGACAAAAGATGTGTGTGTGTCGTGTATGTGTGTCCTATCCTGAGTCTTCTTAGTGTTACCTCTGTTAGACGTGATTTTGATACTGGTGGCCAATGGCCGAGGTGTGGCTTGATAACGTGTAGCTTGTTTTGTGTGTGTCTATCCCACTTGCTCTGCCAGTAGTCCCTGAGCTTTCGTTTGAGCGACGGCTTAAGATCAAGGGGCGGGATCGATATGGGTGTAGTGGCACTGATTTCGTGGACGGATGAAGCAAGCTGATCCGCCATCACGTTGCCCTGAATCTCAAGGTGCCCTGGCACCCAGTACACTACAACATGTTGGTTGAGTGTGTAGAGTGTGCATAAAATGGAGTAAAGTGAGACGAGGACAGGGTTTTTTTGTTTTTTAAGACTGTGCAGAGCCGTTACCACACTGAGGGAGTCTTTATAAATTACTGCTTTTTGTATTTGTAATTGTTTGACGTGTTTAGCTGCCACAAGTATCGCATAAGCTTCCGCTGTGAAGATACTTGTGCCTGGATGTAGAGGGCCAGCATCCGAAAAGGAAGGGCCAACAGCAGCGTAGGACACAGAGGAGTTGGACTTAGAGGCGTAAAGAGCTCAGGACGTGTGTATTTGTGTTGAAGTTCCAGGAAGAATGTTCGGATATGGGCAATAGGTGCATGTTTTGTAACTTCTAGGAAAGACACATCGCAGTCTATAGTCTGCCACTGCCATGGTGGCGGGTATGCTACAAGAGCCATTAAACTGTGTTCAATTGACACTCCAGTGTCCTCAGCTAGGTCCTTCAGGCGAACTGAGAAGGGCTGCCTCATCGAAGGCCTGTTTTGAAACAGAATGGAGCTCGACAAATCAATAATAGTAGAGTATGAGGGGTGCTTCTTGTCTGCTTTCACCTTAAGAAAATAAACAAAGGACATGTAAGTTCTCTGCAGATGAAGTGACCACTGATTTGACTCAACGTAAAGGCTTTCTACGGGGCTGGTGCGAAAAGCACCCGTAGAAAGGCGGATGCCCAAATGGTGCACGGGGTCCAGCATCTTCAAAGCACTTTGAGTCGCAGACTGATAAACAACGGCCCCATAATCTAAGCGTGTGCGAATGAGGCTTTTATACAAATTCATGAGACATTGCCTGTCACTACCCCACGTAGTACGTGACAGCACTTTTAAAACATTCATGGCTCTTAAACATTTTGTTTTTAAATACTTGATGTGCGGTACGAAGGTCAACTTGTTGTCCAAGATTAGGCCTAAGAATTTATGCTCCGCATTTACAGACAGACGTTGACCGTTCAGTTCCATGTCGGGTTCTGACTGCATGCCTCTCTTTCGGGAGAACAAGACACACGTGCTTTTTTGTGGGTTCAGTCGGAATCCGTTTTCCTCTGCCCATTTGGAGACGTTGTTTAAACCTAACTGAACCTGCCGCTCACACGTTGTCAAGTTGCATGACTTGAAGCCATGTACAATAGAACATGTTGCGGGGGATGGACAGGTGCAAGGAATTCATTTTGATAATAAAAAGTGTACAACTAAGTACACCACCTTGCGGCACGCCTGTTTCCTGAACAAATGTTTGGGAGAGAACACTGCCCACACGGACACGGAATGTCCGATTGGACAAGTAGCTTTCGATAATAGTAAACATCCTGCCACGCACACCAAGATTTGACAGGTCTCTTAATATTCCGAATCTCCAAGTCGTATCGGCTTTTTCGATGTCGAGGAACACAGAAAGAAAGTATTGTTCGGGACGAAGGCATCTCGGATCTGTGTCTCGATACGCACGAGGTGGTCAGTGGTGGATCTACCCTCTCGAAACCCGCATTGGAATGGGTCGAGCAGATTGTTCGTTTCAAGGTAATGTACAAGTCTGCGATTTATCATTTTTTCAAAAAGTTTACACATGCAACTTGTAAGTGCGATTGGCCTGTAACTACTAACGGAAGATGGATCCTTGCTTTGCTTTAAAATCGGAATAATAATGGCTTCTTTCCACGCAGAAGGGATTTCACCGGAAAACCAGAATGAGTTATACAGGGAAAGCAGGGTTTTTTTGTGTTTCACAGTTGTTTTAATATTTCGTATACTATACGGTCCGAACCTGGAGCTTATCTATTGCAAACATGTAGCGATACTTGTAACTCGGCCAAACTGAAAGGGTTGTTGTACGACTCATGTTTATAGGATTTTCGCGGAAGTTTCTCTTTTTCGATTTTCTTTTCGTGTCGTTGAAAAGCTGCAGTATAATGCGATGAACTGGACACCTCTTCGAAGTGGGCACCGAGGAAGTTCGCCTGGTCTTCCAAGGTGTCCCCTTGTGTGTCTACGAGAGGTAGTGGAGATGCGTGTCGTCCTGTTACCTTGCGAACCATGTTCCAGACTTTAGTTTCTTGTGTATATGAAGTGATACCTGATAAAAACTTATGCCAGCTTTCTCTGCGAGCCTGCCGGCGCGTTCTCCAGCCTTGGGACTTCATTTTATTAAAACTTTCAAGATTCTCTGCTGTCGGCGAGTCCCGTAGCAATCTCCACGCTTTGTTTTGTTGTTTGCGTGCATAGCGACATTCAGTATTCCACCATGGGACACGTCGCTTGCCAGGCAGTCCAGAAGTTTGCGGGAGACATTTCATCGAAGCGTTGGTCAGAAAAGCAGAAAAGTATTGTACAGCTGCATCTATGTTTAAACCAGATAGGTCAGTCCAACTTAAGTGAGTAATCTGCGAGAACTGTTTCCAATCAGCTTTGTCAGTGATCCATCTGAGGACCTGTGGGTGATATTCATTTGATGTGGGTGTGCTTAGCGTTACGGGAAAGTGGTCACTTCCGTAAGGATTATTGATGACATTCCATGTCAGTAAAGGAAGGAGGAATGGTGAGACAACGCTAAGGTCTATTGACGAGTAGGTATTGCTGGCAAGGCAGTAGTATGTGGACTCTTTCCGATTTAAAAGGCATGCGCCAGAAGTAAAAAGGAACTGTTCAATCAGGCAACTTCGAGCATCGCAGCGAGAGTCACCCCATTGATTGCTATGTGCATTGAAATCTCCAAGGAGGATATAAGGTTCTGGAAGTTTATCTATTAGGGACTGAAATTCACGTTTTTCAAGATGGTAGTGTGGAGGTATGTAGACAGAGCAAATGGTCACGAGTTTGTTCAGGAGGACTACACGAATAGCCACTGCTTCAAGAGATGTTTCGAGTGGTAGATGGGTACATGCAATCCCTTGATTTACTATATTGGTCACACCACCAAATGACGTGACGGCTTCATTCCTGTCCTTTCGAAAAATGATATACTGGCGTAGAAAATTAGTGATCTTGGGTTTTAGGTGTGTTTCTTGTACACACAGCACTTTTGGTGACTTTTTTACGTAAAAGTTCTTGAACATCGTCAAGGTTTTTCAGTAGTCCTCTGACATTCCACTGTAAAATTTGTGTCTCCATTTTTAATGTAGTTAAGTGCTGTGTGTACAGAAACGTTGCCTTAAGTTACAGGGCCTGTTGGGGCCCTGTAATACGGGTTTTCTCTTTCTTGCTTCGCTCCAAAGAGCTGCGCCTTTCCTTCGGCGTGTGGGGCGCCGGAGGAGTATGGCTTGTGTCCATCACCTCTTCTGAGGTGGTGGATGGTGCCTGCTTGGCAGGCACGTTTATGGCAGTTTCGTACCTGACTGTACTTGAAGTGGTCCGTGGTCCAGCAGTCTCAGGAGTTTGCTGGCCCTTTTGAACAGGAGGCGGAGCAGTACAGACTGCTCCAGCCGGAGGCGCTTCTGGCACAACCGCAGTCACACTTGGTGTGAATCTCGCGGGTGCCGAAAGACGTGGCACGGCGCCTTGACGCGCCACGTCGGCGAAGGAAAGTTCAGAGTTATTGTGTGTAGAAAAACGTTGACGTGCCTCTTGAAATGACAGGTTGAACTTGACGTTAAGCTCTAATATTTGTTTCTCTTTTTCCATGCAGGGCATGATCGGGAGTAGGCAGCGCAATCTCCTTCACAGTTAGCGCAACGGGCTTCTGAAGTGCACTTTTCGGATACATGTTCACAAGATGCGCACTTCGCGCACCTAGCGCGCCCTCTGCACGTTTGGGATCCGTGTCCGAAGCGCTGACACTTGAAACATCGGCGAGGATTCGGTATATAAGGTCTGACGGGAAGCTTGCAGTAACCAGTTTCAATAGAGTCGGGAAGGTTGCTTGTACCGAAGGTAACTCTGATGTGCTTTGTTGGGATCTGTTTATTATCTCGCCTGATTATTATTCTTTGTACTTTCACTACATTTTGTTTTTGCCAGCCTTCGAGCAATTCACTTTCAGACAGCTCGAGGAGGTCATCATCAGATATGACACCACGCACTGTGTTCATCGACCTATATGGGCCCACTGATATTGGGATGTTATCAAATGAAACGAGTTTTGTGAGCTTGTCGTACTGAGTCTTGTCGCGAACTTCTAGAAGGAGATCGCCAATCCCCATCTTAGTTACTTTATAGCCAGGGCCAATTACATTTGTGAGCGTTTTCGAGACAATAAATGGTGAAATAGATCGAACTGTTTTCTTTTCTTTTTGGCTGTGGATTACATGGTACTTGGGGAAGGTCTGTTTAGGCTGTGCAGTAAAGAAGCTGTCATCGGTGCGCCATCTTTTCAGGCGGCAATTAGGGAGTGCAGGAAAAAAGTTTTCCATAAGAAGCATTCTGAATTCGGCGGCGATGGTGGCCGCCCACCACCGAGCCCAACAAGGGGACGCTACAAGGTTGAATAATGAACACTTGGAGACGCCAGCCATGTATCGCCGCTATAACCGAATATAACTACCCAAGGTTGGGTAACTACACAAGGTTAACCCTCGCCGCCAGGAAATTCGGAAGTAAACGGAAAAGAGAAGATGACAGGACCGATAAAAAGTGAGAGATAAAGATGAAGATGTAGAAAGAGAGAGATAGGAAAAGGCGACTGCCGATTTCCCCTGGGTGGGTCAGCCCAGGGGTGCCGTCTACGTGAAGCTGGGGCCAAAGGGGTGTGTTGCTTCTGCCGGGGGGCCTTAAAGGTCCAATCATCCAGCGTAAGCTCAACCCCCAGGATCCCCTTTTCCCCGGACACGGCAAAGCCACGCATGGCTAGGCGTGGGAGGGAGTCAAAACTCCCCCGTTAGCTCGGGCCCGTGGTGTCGCTACACACCAAATCAGGTACACTAAGAAAACTTACAGGTACACTCAGAAAGTTTGACATTGCCATATTCATCTGACAGGACAAGCTGGCAAGAAAAACAAATGTCAGGCATTGCTTCGAAGTGAAAAAAACTAAACACAGTTGCCACAATACAGCGCGAAGCAAGGCAGCAGTGGCAGGAGCCCCAAAAGTAACGTTCCTTAAGAAAAGCGTAGTACAACAACCAACTAGAAGCAACATGATCCATTTAGTCAGCCTACTCGGAAAATTAGTTTGAGACATCGCCATAGCCCGTATCCACCCCACGTGTAAAATCAGAAGACAGTTCAACAAGACTGGCTCCCTCGGCCCCTTCGTAAATCTCGATTACGTTTTGTTCAATTATTTTTCCTTCAATAAACTTGGTTGAGAGTTCATGATCTTTGTGTCGACTTCGTGACGTGTGTCATCCCAATATTCTCTTTCCTAATACTGCACTGCCCTATGTTAATCCTGCGAAACCGACTAGCCTCACACCTCAATTTCCTAGCATCCATTATTACCATATGTTGCTTTTGGAACATAACCATCAATTATGGCTATTACTTTTTCATATGTTGTGTGAGCTGTTATTCAGCACAGTGTATGCTTTTGACCTTGTTAGACCTTTTTGAATGCGTCAAGCTGCTTACGTAGGTTTTGCGTCCGTGCGACCAACTAGCGTGCATTCTGGCACTAACTTATTCGATTTGAATATTATGCACTGAGCTGGCACATGCTGTTCAACGCGGATACAACATTATAAATATTTGGTAAAAAGAATCACTCGTATAAAGCGCACGTGCACATTGTCTCGCCTGTGATATTTTTGCAATTAGTGGTGAAGTGGCATTATTGCATTATACCGTTTCTTATTGCGAAATTTAAGACTAGTATGTTTTTTAATGACTGTGAACTGGCCATTGTGCATGACACTATTTCATATTGCGCAGGCTTAAAGAAGCAGTGACATCAACTCGACGCATGTCGCGTTTTTTGTGTCAACGCGTACTTATCAACACCCTAGGAATGATTCGGTTGAAAAAATGCAACAGAGGGACGATTATGTGTAATATATGTTAGTAAGACAACCAGTGTAAAACCCAATTCAAAACGGGCGTAAAGCTCGCCAAGTTTCAGTACTGCCAAACGGCCACCTCCCGCAGTCCCGCCTCATTGCGTCACGTGGTCTCAGTAAATGGTGACGTGACCTTCAGTTGACATTTCGTCTGCTTGGCGCGCATGTCTTCGCCACCCCATTGTCGTCGCCACCATCATCTTCGTCCGCAAGTGCCTATAAAGACACTGAGAATTATAAAATCATGGTGATTTGTAGCGTGACGGATCCTTTTCAGCTCGATCCTCTGCTGAGCAGTGACTCTGAAATCGACGCTGAACCTAGCAGCGACGAAGCAGCTGGAGACACACGCCTGAGCCACGCATTGCGTACTTGTTCGCGATGACCATAGCTTAAGATAATTCCATTCGCGCTCACGTCACCAGGGCATATCAACTGAAGCGGTACAATGAAAACGCTGTATTCACACGAATCCAGTGCACCAAGAGAGCGGAGCAAAGCAAGTGAAGCTGTTGCTAGGCAGTTAGGCATCGCCACCAGACGGTACCACATGTAGGCACTACGATGACAACACTAAAATTGACGACGTCATCGCTTTTCGCACGTCGTCACTAGGCACATGAGGAATGGCCTTGGGGCTTGGTGAACACATCAAAAAGCTGTCGTTGCCTCACGGCCGGGACTCATACTTTGCTAAAAAAAAAAAACTCGTGTGCACCAAGCAATCAAATGAACGCCACATCTCGAGTTTGAAAGTTGGTGTGACTGTTCCTTTATGGTGCATTCAGACGACGGACCGAATCCCGATTTGTCGTGGACGCGGACAGCTAATCCGCGGATGGTCCGCCTGCAGGCGCATCCACACGACGGACGGTGTCCTAGGGGAAAACAGCCGGATTACCCTCGACAGCAGATTCGGCGCTCACCTGCGCCCGCTGGCAGCAGACCGGTTTGAGAGTATTCAACATGGATGCGCGCAAGAAGCGAAGCTTGGCTGCGATGTCGGTCGTGTTGTGACAAATGAACGAGTAGTGTTATTCTTTCAGGAGAAAGGGGAGTTGCTAGCAGGATATTCTTTCAACTACATTATTCCCCACTTGTAGAACTTCTAAACGTGTCTCCCACCTTTTTTTTTTTTTAGAAGCGGCACGTCGCCGATTGCAGAAGTTGGAATATTTCACCACCATGACGGCTAAGAATCTCGCGTGTTAAGCGACGGCGGCGACATTTCCCGAACCACCAAAAGTGATTTCTGCATATTTAATCACCTGAGAACAAAGTCTCCGGAAACTAAGTAAACAATGCTCAAGCGTAGATGATGCCGACCAGTCATGCAGCTGTCCGCGAGCCATGGAGGACATGCCGCGAGCAGACGAAAAGTGTACTGGTTGCCACCGACCCCAAGCTATTCCGCTGAAGTACCGGCTCTCCCCCGCCAGAATCCCGATGTGAGAAACAGGTTGGGTTCATCCGTCCGCGAGCCGCGCGGACGAGTCGCGGACGAGGGGAATCGCTGATGTGAGGTCACGTGGCGCGCCGTCCGTCCCGCCACATCGGGATTCGGTCCGTCGTCTGAATGCACCATTAAGAGCGACAAAGTTTACTCATGCCCAACCGACAAGCTTATATTTCTTCCCCTCCCGAAATTAATTTTCGGTATAAAATAGGCGCGAAAAACTGCCCTTTCAAAGGGGTGCCCCCCCATCCCCAAAACATTTCTGGCCCCGCCACTGGGTACACGTCAAAATCACACGATGGACATTGACAGAGCCTACAAGCGGCGTATATTGCACCTATTAGTGCCACCTGTTTGGAAGGCCTGACAGTGTTTAGAAAGTGCTCGAGTGTTTATCTGAAGTTAATTTTCAACGCTAAAGTATAGAATCCGGCTCTTCACAGGCGTTGATAGAATGCTGCAAAGTTTAAAATACCCAAAAGATCTTACACAAGAGCACGGTACAGCGACTTTTTCACTTACTTCCCAGAGACGATGTGCTGTATCAAGACGCCATGGCCCAAGGTGGGATCATGCGACATCAAACATTGCAACATTTAAATTTTAACATTTAGGTTTCGGCTTACTCGATCGTCCTCTGTCCTCCTAGATTGGTCCACGAAGTCAGTAATGGTATAAGAGGTGGACGAGCAAGCCGCTGCGTGCTGTGCCGACGTGATCCCCTGCTGGGTCATGACGTGAAGATTCAGCGTAAACTGCGCAAGCAAAACCGAAACTATTCGTATAAGGGCAGTTGGGCCAGGTTGGTTAGATGGTTATATGCAGCCATGTCACGCCAACACAAAGCGAAGCCGTGGGTAGCGAAAGGGGCATTATTTTGTAAATTTGGCGTAGCGGGGCGTCAGACTCGCACACAAGAGGTCCGTGGTTGGAATCGCTTTGCCGCGCGATTCGCCACCAGATAAAAAAAATAACGGTGATGGTGGAACTTCATGAAAAGGGGCCTAGATGTAGTCCCGTATACCGGTGACCGCAGGCATTGATGCACTTCCTTACGATAAAAGCATTGTCTACACTAGTGCAATACTTGACCACTGCAAATAACGATACGAGAGCCATGCCGCGTTGGTCTAGTGGTTTTGGAGCTCGCTTACTTACTATTCCATCTGGCCTACCCCGATCCGAGACGACCCTTCTCTGCCGTATGTGGCTTGGGGTGTCTTTCACGAACGCTTTTGCCTGCCGCATCGGAATGAGAGACAGCGCTACATGCGACCATTGCGACAATGACGAAACAATTGAACATATTTTATGTCAGTGCCCCCAGTACAGCTCTCAGCGACAGTCCCTCTCAGCAGTGTTTGCTCGCCTCGACGACCAGCCATTTTCTGAGCAGTCAATCTTGGAATGTCGGAAAGATCGAGCTTCACGCCAGAAAGCAACGAAGGCGCTGATGAAGTTTCTGCGAGCGACCCGCCTCGTAGAACGATTGTGACACTACTGTGTGCGAGTGTGTGTATGTGTGTTTGTGCTTCTCTTCCTCCCTTTCCCCTTACCCTTTCCCCAGTGCAGGGTAGCAAACCGGATATGTTTTCTGGTTAACCTCCCTGCCTTTCCGCATTAAATTTTCTCTCTCTCTCTCTTACTGGCCCGAAGGTCACAGAATAAAATCAAGGCTGGGGCGGTTGTATTTTCATGGGGGTGAAAATATGTGAGGCCTATGTGCTTAGATTGTGGCGCAAGTCAAAGAACCCCAGTTGTTCGAAGTTCCAGAGCCCTCCACTATGGTGTCTCATAATTTTGTCGTTGTTCTGGGGCGTTAAAACCCAGATGATATAACTATTATTATAAGATGAATACTAGAGGGAATCTGCTCGAAAGACGGAACACCAGGCAAAGAAGAACACAAGCAACAGTGCCGTTGTATAGTCCTTCTCTACCTAGGCTATTGCCTATCGCACTGATTCTCTTCAAACTTTTGTACCAACACGCTGAGGCAACGACATTAGCAGCTAAGTATGCCAATAATATTTCTATATTGCGAGCGGATACTCCACAAGCGGGTTACTACACGCAACGCAAACCAAATCACCTCATTCGCCGCTTGCAAGCAGCGCGCCACAGCCTGGAAGGAATTGCCGAAGGACGGCTTTCCAGATACGCAGCTCAACATGGACGACGACATCCCGAAGTTCATGGCTGTGACGATGTTCCAGCCACTGAACAGCACCAGATCCACGTAGTGTGACTGCTTGGAAGATCTGAGCAACTCCTTGAGCACGAGACCTGTGTTCTTCAAGGTCAGCACCTCCTCGTCCTTGCGCACGGACTTGTGCTGTGGCAAGTGCCTGTTGATGGCATTGAGCAAGGCGTCCAGCGACGCTTGATCTTTGACGTCGTCAGCCAGGGCCTCTACGGTAGTGTAGCTGGGGATCATTTCGTCGAGACAGGTGAAAGCCTCGATGTGGTAGATCAAGTCCAGGTACACGAAGAAGATGATTTCACCGAGGTTGAACACCGTGCCGCCGCTTATCGAAGGCGCTACCAGCGGCATGCAAGCGGCTATCTTTGCCGGATCGAACGGATCGTGATTCCCTGTAGGCTTTGTGTACATAGACAGGGCGTAGCGTCTGTCCGTCCTCAGGTACGGCTCTAGCGTCAGCAACACGGGCGTCGGTAGGTTGTAGTCTAATGACATGCCGAGCAAGTACTCGATCACGTCGAAGTTTTCTGGAAGTGTCAGAGCCGGCCATGTGACATTGAACTTGCTGAATATGTCGAATAGAACCTGTGTTTTAAACGAAATATTGGGTTGATGTTGCGGGAAATGCTAAAGATCAACAATAGATAAGCTGCCTAGAATACCAGTGGCGTAGCCCGAAATTTATTTCCACCATTATTGCCATTATCAAACCATTATTTCGTGCATGGGTTCGTTATATAAACGCGAAAAATTCGAGGGAGGCAATATGAAACCCCCTCCCTGCCTCCTTTAGCCATTGCATTATCCCACACAGTAGTGAAAGGCACTAGAAACGCTCCTATAGTGTGTGGTTATATGGAGTGCACAGACCCTTAGAACGATGCTAGAGGATTTCGACTATCGAAATCAAGCAATTTTGGCTATTTATCACACTCATGATTGTGTATCCATAGAACTACCGCGGTACAGCGATGCACAGGTGAAGTAATAATTATATTCTCACTCAAGAATAAACATACTTGACAAATGGCGGTATGATAATGAGTACCACACTTTTATCTCACCCTCATTGTTCTGCTAACTCTCTCTGTTCATGTCCTGAGGCACTCAAAGCAATAGATCTGAACTTACTGGCCCGGCAACGTGTCCCTGCTTATATGAACATTGACTCACCTGGACATCTTCTCGTAGTTCATTGAAAGCTTTCCGGCAAGCCTGGTACCCGGAGACGATCTGCTTCACTGCCTTTGACTGATGCTGAGGAGCAGGCCGCTCTAGCTCGTGGAGGAAGAAGCTGATCGTACGGGCGTGGAGGAGATGGAGGTTGCTGGTGAAGGCGGCATACCGGCGAGACCAGTGCGCCCACACGTGCTCGTAGAAGTTATCGCACGGGTCTACGCTACGGTCGAGGCTGGCGTCCAGTTCCTGGACGTAGTCGAAGCACTTGGTCGGGTGATCGCACCACGGATAAGCCCACAGGGCAAGCCAGTCCACCAGGATCCTGCCGGCGTAGCATGCGGCGCTGACGAGTAGCACGGCGGCAGGGTTTGGGCTGCCCAACATCTTGAAAGAATATGACGCATACGTAGTGCTGAAGAGATGTCGTCACTGACTTGATTTGTGCAGGACAACTAAGACGATGATGACGTGTTCCTCCTTGCTTGTACCTGACTTCTTGCCTGTTAGCCACTACGGGATATTGAGCAAGACACCGAAGGCTAATATAAAGGGACGATGATTCATACAAAGACCTTTTGATGTGAATCATCCATGCGGTATATTAGACTCGGCGACAACTTTTCTTGGCATTGAAGGGAAAGCTATGGAGCCAAATCACGTGAATCCTACCGCCAGTGACTGTAGTTCTGAAGTATAGCACCGGTATTTTGAACGTGAAATATGAATGTTCCTTTATTTTCTGCGTGGAGCTATTTGAGACAGGACGCAGCTGACACCTGTAAGGTATTCGTATTTCGTTTAATTTATCTTTTATAACTCCGCGTTTTCGAATGCGTGAAAAAGTACCGCATTTTTATGTGTACCTCAAACGCTGAGCGGCGTCTGTGTCTAAACACGAAACGCTGATGGTGCCCCCCCCCCCCTCCCATTACTATCCACAGAGTTACGAGACGCGCGCCAAAATTAACTACTTTGCGTAGTGCTAAATGTGCAGGATCTCCGCCTCCGTAGCTTTCCCTTCAGTGCCAAGAAAAGTTGTCGCCAACTATACAACTTTTCACAGGAGGGAAAAAAAAACACCGCCATGATGGGCTGCGCGTGGGAGTACAAATGCTAAGGGCGCAGCCTTGTCAGTGTATTTTTGAGGGATCACGCCAATTTGCGAAGGCCAAAGAGGGCTATGGCGGCGCCCAGGGAGGCGTTTCAGGGGAGAGGTGCAGAGGTGGGGTGGTTTTCAACGAGACAGAATTCACTTCGATAAGCGGCTAGGTCATGAGTTGGGTTGGCGATTTGCAGGAGGCGCAGTAGCTTTTTTGGGGGGGGCAAGCGGGCCCTTCGAGGTGCAGGATAGCTAGTAACGAGGAAAAACTCCCAAGCATTTCCCCGAGGGTGAACATGGTTAAGTGCGAATACACGGGGTGATGCTATGAGGGGTAATTATTAATTCGCACTATTATATTTATTACAGCAAGCAGAGCGGTCTGTGCGAATCACACTATGCGCGAATCACACTATGCGCGGTCTGTGCGAATCACACTATTAATCACACTATGGTGCCTTTATGGTGTAATGGTTCCTGGGAATCGCAATTTGATCACACGGGGGAGTTTACGTTAACTCACTGGTGAATGCCAACGGATTTTAACTTTACTCCCCCTCACGACCCGCTCTCGACGGGAGACAGAGAAAAGGCGGGCGCGCGAGAGAGAGGGGTGCGCGCGCAGCTGCAGCGAGCGAGGAGAACGGAGGAGCGAGCGAAGGGGGAGGGGGTATAAGGCGCGTTACTGACACCGATATCAGAGTCGTGTCCGTGGCTTATTCGGTAGAGCGTCGCGCTGCGGCCCGCAAAGTCCTCTTTCTTTTAAAGATAGAGAGAAGACTGCGGACGCCGCCGACGGCGGTGGATGGTTTGGGGTCGCTTATAAAGTGTATTCACACTTAAAACAACCAGGGAGACTCTTTGACAGGTGGTATGGACAGATACGATTTCAAAGTGGCACCAGTATCTAAGATAGGTAGAGTCCGGTGCAGAAATAGACGTAGCCACGAGCGCCGAGCCAATTCAGACATATGGTATAATAACATGCAGGGTGGTAGGAACAGGCTGAAGTGGGAAGAGATAGAAGAACAGCTAAGGAAGGAGAGACCGATGGTATACGGTTTTGTAGAAGCGCATCTCAGGGACATGGAACAACCTCCTAACAATCCGGACTACGTGTGAGAATATTGTATTAGAACAGAAGGCAGCAGAAAGGGAAGGGGAATTTGGGCATTCATTCATAAAAGTACAGACTGGCAAAGGGTCAAGCAGGAGTGCAAGGAACATTTATGGCTAAAAGGGAAGGTGGCAGGTCAAATGACACTCCTTGGTTTCGTGTACTTGTGGACGGCAACAAAGGCCAGAGAGGAAAACCAGACAATGGTAGAGTGTATATCAAAGGACATTCAGGAGTTAAGAAGAGAGTGCGAGATAATTATACTAGGAGACATGAATGCGCACATAGAAGATATAGATGGGTATATCGACCCGACCGGCAAAATGATCATGGATATGTGTGAAAGGCTTGATTTGATCATTTGTAACAGTACCGAGAAGTGTGAAGGGCAAATAACATGGGAGTTAGGAAGGCTTCAGTCGACGATAGATTATGCACTGATGTCACATAGAATGTATGATAAGCTCAGGGGAATGCACATAGATGAAGGTGGCTCCAGAAGTCTGGGTAGCGATCACAAACGTATCAAGCTAAGTTTTGGAAGAGCAGTGAAAGTGGGAAGGAGACAAGATGAGCAACTACAGGAAAATTTTTATCCAGAAAGGCAAATTGAAATACCCACTAAACAAATTGAGAAAGTAATCACTGTTTAGTGATTACTAACTTTTGTTTAGTGAGAAAGTAGCTAGAGCTTGCTAAGGCACGTGACAAGTCACCCCGAAAAAGAAGACACAAACCCAAGAGCTAGTGGGAAGAGGAAGTTTAGAGAGTCATAGCAAATCGTCAGGAAGCCTCTAGGGAACACAGACCTGCTAAGCAGTGAGGTGAACCGACAAATGATGTTGAAAGAAAATGGGAAAACTTTCTAAATTGTAGAAGGGATGCATCCCTTCTGATCAATGAGAAAAATAGAAGAAAGGGAGCTCAGTGGCTGGCACAAGTACATAAAAATATAGAAAGGCAGTTGCGAAATTTTGGAACCATCTAAACTCTCTAAAAAATGAGACGAGCCTAGAGCAGAGGTTTTTAGAACTACAACTCAAGGTGCTAGGCTAGAAGGGGACGAAGCTATTGAATATATAAGAACTAGGGTGACAGAAAAATTTCAACAAAGAAGTGCTTTATTTTTTTTTTTATTTACATAGTTCCTGCAACGCCGTAGTGGCATTACTGCAGGGGGGTATACATAAGAAGTCATAGGAAACATTTCTGCGATAAGACGCCAAACATAGTGAAAAAATTCAATTATAACAACATATAAAAATAAAAAATATTTTAGTACAATATTGCACATGACAACAGGTACCAAAAGAGAAGTACATATGTCACAATTTCACAACGATGAGAAAAAAGCGCTGTTGTCACTCAAGTTCACTATACCTTCGGGAAGTTCATTCCAGTCTCTAATTGTTTTTAAAAAGAAGGAGTTGGCAAAAGTAGTGGTTTTGTACGCGTATTCTTGTATTTTATGTGAGTGTTGGCATCTTGTGGAACGATATGTTGGTGCTAGTAGGTATTCAGACTTATTAATTCCTGTTAGGTTATAATATATGCTATGCAGAAGTTTTAATCGAAGTTTCCGTCTTCTAGATTTTAGAGTTTCCCAGCCTAATATGGCCTTTATTTCTGACATACTAGCGAATGGGTCGTAGTTGTTGCTGACGAAACGGGCTGCCTGGTTTTGGACTTTTTCTATTGTTTTTGCAAGATACTTTTGAGCCGGGTCCCAGATAACACAAGCATATTCAAGTATAGACCTGACAAGAAGGAAGTAAAGAGTTTCTTTCACTTCTTTTGTTGCACAGTGAAAGTTTCTACGAATAAAAAACAACGTTCTACTAGCCTTTGAGATCATTTGGTCTATGTGTCTGTTCCAATGGAACGATTCTGTCAAGTAAATTCCTAAATATTTACACTCGGGCACCTTTTTGACTGCCTCGCCATTAATACTGTATGTGCACTGGATTTTTGAAATGTTCTTTGCAAAGCTGATGTGGTTGCACTTCGAGATATTTAAGCACATATTCCACGTGGAGCACCAATGTGTTACCGTGTTTAAGTCATCTTGCAATAGTTCAGTGTCTGTGATTGAAGTAATGTGACGGTAGATGATGCAATCGTCTGCGAATAATTTTATGCGAGATTTTATGTTATATGCTATATCATTTATATAAACCAAAAATAACAGCGGACCTAGAACGCTACCTTGTGGCACGCCTGAAGTCACGTTTACATATGAAGACGTTTTAGAATTTAAAACAACACACTGTTTACGACCACTTAAGTAATTCCGTAGCCAGGTTTGCAGCTTAGCATTAATATTCAGTGAAGCCAGTTTAATATCTAACAGATTATGTGGGACCGTATCAAATGCCTTGCGAAAATCGAGAAATAATGCATCAACAATGTTGTTACGGTCAAGCGCAGTCAGTACGTCATGCTGAAATTCAGTTAGTTGCGTGACGCATGAACGACCCTGCCGAAATCCATGCTGGGAGCGGGCAAAAAAATGAGTAGATTCGAGATATTTGAACAATGCGCTATAAATAACATGTTCTAATAATTTGCAACAGGTTGAAATTAAGGATATGGGACGATAATTTTGTACATGTTTTTTGCTTCCTGCCTTATGTACAGGAACCACATTGGCTGTTTTCCAATCCCTTGGAATAACGCCGGTGTCTAGAGACAACTTGTACATTATGCATAAATATTGTGCAATAATAACGTGACACTTTTTAAGTACATGAGATGATATACCGTCAGGCCCTGTAGCCTTAGAGGTGTCCAGAGTACGCAGCAGACTATCCAAACCAGCGTAATCGATTTCAATTTCCGCCATTTCATTACCAATATTTTTGAAGGTAGCATTGGAGAGTGTTCAGTTCTTTTTGAAAACACTGACTGAAAATAGGCGTTAAATGCTTCAGCTTTCTCCAAGTCATCCGTTATAGTTTTTTCCTGGGTTAAAAGGTCAGGGATAGCTGTGTCGTCTTTTCTGTTGCTCTTGACATACTTCCAAAAGAATTTTGGATTACACTTCAAGTCTGTGTTTAGCTTGTCAAAGAAGACACGCTTTGCCTGTTTTAGTTTTAACTTAAGCTCTTTGTTTACACTTTTGAGCTTTGTTTTATTTAGTGCTGTTCTCTTTTTAAGAAACCTTTTATGGGCATTCGCTGCTTTTCTAACAAGTTTGCGTATCTCAGAGTTGAACCAGGGTTTGTGCCTCTTTCTGCATCTTAGACACCTCTGAGGTACGTACATATTCACCAGCTCTGTAACCTTGTCACGGAAAATTTGCCACAATTCATCCATGCCGCATGACTCCGATATGCATAAGAAAGTGGGATAATACAAGACCAGCTCTTCGGAAATGGCATTAAAGTCCCCTCTGTCGTACATGAAAACATTTCGAGGGGTTTGCTTACACGCAGGTATTCTAGAAACGTTTAACTCTGCAACAACGCACCTATGAACACTAATTCCTGGACATACGTTTGTGTGAACAATAACATTTTCGTCATTGCTTAGTAAAAGATCTAGTAAAGCGTTAATCCGAGTTGGTTCGTTCACATATTGTTGTAGCCCATAGACACTCATTAGATCTGAAAAGGCAGAACAATTTCGATTTTTTTGTGGGGCTACACAGTCGGAATCCCATTTCATATCGGGCAGATTGAAATCCCCTCCCAGTATTACGCAGTGAGATATTTGTGATAGTATGTCGGAAAGTTGAATCAAAGATTCATTGTTGTGGTCAGGTGGGCGGTAAAATGATCCAAAAACGATGTTGTTTCCCTGGGGAAATTGGACGCGGCACCATACTGATTCAGTTTCATTATCAAAAACAACTTCTTCGCTGGCAAGGCTACTTGAAATTAAAAGAAACACGCCACCACCGTGCCTGTTTCTATCTTTACGGTACACTGTAAAACCTGGCGGAAATATTTCTACATCCAATACTGTGTCGTCAAGCCATGATTCGGTACCCATAACGATTTGCGCTTTCACCGTTTCAAGTAAGATTGTAAACTCATCAGTTTTGTTTTTTAGGCTTCGACAATTGACCACCAACAATACTGGTGTAAAGCTTTTTGTGATGGTATATTTCCCATTTGTTCTTAAGCTAGAATGATCATGTCATTTCCGCCCCAATATCTGAGCATGCGCCCGAAGAGGAACTGGTTGGTGCATGTCAGTATCCCAGGCAAATGCTTGTCCATTGATTACCAGCTTATCGTAACTTAAATGTACACGATTTTTCTTGTCGAGCTGTTTTTCTTTACTGTACTTCCAAAGCTGCCGGCGTTTTTCTTGAACTGCCTTGCTGAAGTCTTCTGATACGCTGTATGACGTCCCCTTGAATCTGTATGCATTTCGCAGAACAGATTCTCTTGATTTCGATCCTGAAAAGCTAGCAATTATTGGACGAATTCTTTCTGTTTTGTAGGCCCCGAGACGATGAGCCCTTTCTATTGCTATATTTTCCAGCTTTAATACATCCGTACAGACAGACATAACTAGATTTTCGGATTCTTCCCAAGTTTCCTTTGGATGACTATCTGGTATTCCAAAGAATACCAAGTTTGTTCTCCGGCTTCTGTTTTCTAAGTCGTCTAGTTTGTCAGCGAACTTCTTTTCTGTTTCCTCTAGTGTAGTAAGGCGCTTTTCAATTACATTAGTTTTAGTAATCACGTCGTCCAGCTTTTTCCGAAGCTCATCCCGAGTTTTAGCAATGCCCGACAGCTTTTCCAACACGGTTACCTGCCCTGACTGTAGCACCTTTAGCATTTCTTCGATTTTACTTATCTGTTCTCGCTCAGGCACAGACATAGGGCCAGGGTTTTGTTCTATGTCACCAGCCAAGAGTAGTAATGTCTGAGAGGCCACATCGTAACCCTCCAAGACAGACCAATTCAATGCGGCAGCCATACACTCGCGAGAAACAGCATAGCACGTCCAGATAAGCCATTTACCGTTAATGGGACACGACACTCTAAGAAGCATGTCATCACTGCTTCTAAAGCAATTACAACGGCATAAATAACTAACCTGATACATTGAACAGAGTGAGTGACGGCCGAGAAGAGCGCCGTGTCCCAGTGGGCATTGGTTCAGGGGCTCCCTTTTGTAGCCAGCAGTAGGCGGATCCGGAAGCGTACCACGATGCTTTGTCATCCAGCTCGTTTCGATGCGCAGATGGCACCGCTCCGAGGTGCTTGGTGAATCTAGTAGATCATGCGTAGTCGCTTGTGGAATGCCAAGAGCCGCTGGCCATGTGTCGATCGGTCGAAATGCCACGGGTGTAGCATACGTCGCCGCCGCTGCCATGAGCCCGATCAGCACCTGATACATTGAACAGAGTGAGTGACGGCCGAGAAGAGCGCCGTGTCCCAGTGGGCATTGGTTCAGGGGCTCCCTTTTGTAGCCAGCAGTAGGCGGATCCGGAAGCGTACCACGATGCTTTGTCATCCAGCTCGTTTCGATGCGCAGATGGCACCGCTCCGAGGTGCTTGGTGAATCTAGTAGATCATGCGTAGTCGCTTGTGGAATGCCAAGAGCCGCTGGCCATGTGTCGATCGGTCGAAATGCCACGGGTGTAGCATACGTCGCCGCCGCTGCCATGAGCCCGATCAGCACCTGATACATTGAACAGAGTGAGTGACGGCCGAGAAGAGCGCCGTGTCCCACAATAGACAAGGACCACAATAGACAAGGATGCACCACAATAGACAAGGATGGATCAAGCGGCGCAATGGCTCCATTTTCACAACAAGAGTGGGAAAGGGCTGAGAAAAGGGTTCCTAGCAGTACATCAACAGGCCCTGATGGCATTCCAATTATGCTGATAAAGACATTAGGTCCGAAGTCTGAGCAGGCTTTGAGAGAGGCAGTGAGCAAAATAATAATCGATGTTGAAGTCCCCGATGGATGGAAACTTAGCAGGATGAGCAAGATCTATCAAGGAAAGGGGAACAAAGCTGACATAAACAACTACCATCCTATAACAGTGACATCAGTGGTCTACAGGCTGGCGATGCAGATTATAAAGGAAAGACTGCAGGCATGGATAGAGGATGAGGGGGTGCTGGGGGAACTGCAGAATGGGTTTCGGAAACACAGGAGGTTGGAAGACAATCTGTTCTCACTGACGCAGTTCATCGAAATAGCAGAAAAGGAACACAGGCCCCTGTGGCTAGAATTTTTGGATATCAAGAAAGCATATGATAGCGTGGTTAAAAGGAATTGTGGGGATTACTGGACACACTAGGCGTGGAAGGTGTAGTCACTAATCTTTCAAAGAATATCTATAAAGGTAACACTGTAGTTATAAAGTGGGAAAAACAGGTATCCAAGCCTGCAGAGGTAAAACGGGGCTTAAACAGGGGTGTCCTATGTCAGCCTTATTATTCATGATGTACCTACAAGGATTAGAGGCCAAATTAGAAAAAAGTGGACTGGGCTTCAACCTCTCTTTTGTCAAACAAGGAAAACTCATTGAACAGGCACTACCAGCATTGATGTACGCAGATGATATAGTGCTAATTGCCGACAACAACGAAGGTTTGCATAGATTGGTGGACATCTGCGGTACTGAGGGAGATAGGTTAGATTTCAGATTCGGTAAGGAAAAATCAGCACTCATGATTTTTAATGACAATGAAGGTAGTGAGCTTAGAATACAGGAGGTCATGCTAGAAATAACAGATAAATACAAATATCTGGGCGTATGGATAAGAAATGGGGCCGAGTACCTAAGGGAACATGAAATATACGTGACGACTAAAGGTAACAGGAATGCAGCGGTATTGAAAAACAGGGCACTGTGAAATTACAATTGGTATGATGTTGTGATAGGAATATGGAAAGGGGTCTTGGTTCCTGGTCTGACGTTTGGAAATGCGGTCTTGTGCATGAGATGAGAAGTTCAAGCAAGATTAGAAATTAAGCAACGTGGAATAGGTAGGCTTGCCTTAGGAGCTCACGGGAATACACCAAATCAGGGAGTACAAGGCGATATGGGATGTACATCATTTGAGGGCAGGGAAGCTAGCAGCAAGATAAAATTTGAGAAGCGATTGATAAAAATGGGGGAGGAGCATTGGGCTAGGAAGGTATTCAGCTACTTGTACATGAAGAATATCGATACAAAATGGAGGAAGCGAACCAGAAAATTGACTGGTAAATACTTAGAAAAACAGCAGGGGGGCAAACCATAAAGAATTATCGGTTAAGAAAAAGGTGAAGGAAGCTGAGACCGATATGTGGAGAATTGGCATGATTAAGAAGTCCACACTAGAGATCTGTCGAACTTTTAAGCAGGAAATTGCCAAGGAAAGGATCTATGATATTACTCGGGGTAGTTCTCTACTGTTTGAGGCTAGGACGGGAGTATTGCTAACCAAGACGTATCGGGCCAAATACGAAGGGGTAGACACGGTATGCAGTGCGTGTGGAGCGGAAGAAGAAACTGCCGAACACTTGATAATGTTCTGTAAAGAGCTTCACTCTATAGTTGAGGATGATGGCGCAGAGGTTTAGGGGCGAAGCTCCTTATGGCGTGGCTTGTGCGTCCCTCGTAGTACGTAACCACCAGTGGCACATACCCGAAATAGCGGTCCTTACGATTTTGACCTCCAAGGTGGTTCTGGTGAGAGATTTCATCTGTGCGTTGTTGAACAATAAAAGATAGTGCTCAATGCACATGTTAATGACTGCTAAGGGGGAATGAGAGACAGGAGTATTCGGCCTTTAGGTAACGCGCACACTGCGATCCCCATTAGCAGCTATTGGCATGTACATTGAGCACAATCTGACAAGAAAGGGTTGCTACGTTATACTCGCTGGGTGTAACCTCCTTGGTTTTAGAAAGGTTTAGCGAGCGTTGGGCCACATAGCCATGAATACAGTGAACTAGTATATACCATGAACTCGAGGTGGTTAAAGGTGGGAAGTAGATCCGAAGCGCAAGCCGTAAGAAAGTGCGCATGTGCCACCTCGCGTTTAGTTCCTGAAATGTCTGCGGGATGGCGGTGCTTCTATATGGAGAATATATGATGAAAAGATGCGAGATGGTGGTACTTGGAGTGCTGAATATATGGACGAACGGACACACAGACAGATGCATGGATGGACGCATGAACGGACGCAGGCACGGATGCATGGAAGAACGCAGGGATGGACGCGCGAACGGACGCACGCACGGATGGGTGGATGGACGCATGGACGGTTACACAGACGTACGCAGGAACGGAAGGAAGCAAGAATGAATGCACGGACGAATGCTTCGTCCCACTCCCCATCATTCACTCCATGGATATGCTGCCATTTTTTTTCAAAGCACTGGGGTTTAGGGACAGGGAGGGCAAAACAGACTTTAAGCGGGTAGAATTAACTGGAAGAAGGTTATGTGATTGGTGGCTAAAGTCAAGGCACGAGTGAAAATAAATCCTTGACTGAAAAGTACCAGTCCTCAACTTCTTTCTTTAAAGGAAAAAAAAAATAAACCTAGTTTTTGGTTCATTAAGTATTACGGCTTGGTGGCGCTAGCCACCGCCCGATCTAAAGGGTACAGCCTTATCCATCCATCCATCCATCCATCCATCCATCCATCCATCCATCCATCCGTCCATCCATCTGTCCATCCATCCATCCATCCATCCATCCATCCATCCATGGGCGAAGCTCCTTATAGCGGCACCCGTTCGTCTCTCGTAATTGTAGTAGTAGTGTGTAACAAGCGTTACATTTTGACATCCGAGGTGGTGCCGATGGGAGATTTCTTCTGTGCGTTGTTGAACAATAAAAAAAATTCGCAGCGTGCGCGTTAACTAAAAGCCGAATGCTCCTGTCTCTCATTCTCCATTAGCAGCCATCGGCATGTACATTGAGCACTATCTGACAAAGAAGGGTTGCTACGTTATATTCGCTGTGTGTAACCTCCTTAGTTTTAGAAAGGTTTAGCGAGCGTTAAGCCGCAGTTCCATGAATACAATGAACTAGTATATACCATGAACTCGTGATGGTTAAAGATGGGAAGTAGAAACTTCCCACCTTTAACCATGTCGTAGCAATCGACTTATCGCCACAATTATGTGATTAATTGTACCTGGTTTTTTGTGCGTGCCCCATGTTGAACACACACTTTGCTTAGGTGTACATCGTCTTGCAGTTTTTAGTAGAGTTAACAGATCATCTGTTCACGGTACTGGTACGCCGCGATTCGCCGGTGTTAAGACGAAAAACATTCAAACTGAACAATGAAAGGGATTAATTCAGGTCTCACGTATGTTATGCACAACGGTGGTAAGCACTGCACTCTTTGTACAGCAATGTAGTGACACAGGTGTAGCAAATACAAGCGTCTTTATTTGCCGTGGCTTGCACTGGGAAGCCAGGAATAGCGTGGAACATGTGTGAGTGAGTGCGAGTCACACTCTTGAGCAAACTTGGTACGAAGAAATGTAAGCTTAACCATATGAGGCGAAGTTGGAGGATGTGTTAAATGTTACATTATTGATGTTGTGTGGCCAGTCATACGGGGAGCTATTCTCGCGGTGTTCAACTCTTGGGCATGTCCAATTCAGCCTGTCCCGAGTGGCTGGAGTTGGCTAGCAGCGTGCCGTCTGTTTAGCGTCTTTCTTCGGCAACGTAATTTTGACGCCACGCTGCCTTCAAGCCTCTCGAAACAAATGAAATAGACGAAATGCGTTTCGCCACAACGAACGCTGCCCCCAGAGATCCGCTTTTAGACGCACATCTCGGAGGCCCTACATAGGCTCCTATCGCGTTAGCCCTTGAATTACGTCTAACGCGGCCGCCCGCCTGACGCACCCGAAAGGTCTGTATGCATTCACTGCATCTCTCGTCAAACATATCAACATGATCATACGCACGTTCAGACTTGTCAAGTTCGTTTACCAGTCATGTTACTCTATATTTCATCCACCTAGTTTCATTTTACGCTGATTATGTTATGACGGGTTCAATACGCCGACGAGGCCAAGCGCGGCCTGACGTCACAACTCACCATTTTTCTTTTTTTTTTGCATAGCTGAACGCTCTTTGGCGAATTAGACATGTACAGGAATTACACACCGTAAACATAACTACCACGATCTCGCTCGACAGCCCCCGTCAGTTAGAAACAAAGTTAGTTATGAAGGTTAGAACGTTGTTATTAGAATTGCTGAAGAGAAAAAAAGTTAGAGCGTACAGATATAAAGCAGATTGTACTAGAGCCATGTTACTTAAGCCGCCGCAAGGCATGTAGAGTTGGTTAGCAGAGTAGAAACGTTGGCTGAATGGTTTGCTTTATATCATAAGGGTTCGAGCAATGCCAGTTCGCCAGATGGCGCCACATAATTGTATACAGCATGCCTTCTACATACGCGGCATTCAACGAAAACATATAAATGACGCGTGACAGGCACGGCGAAAACACATCAAGTCCCATTCTGTTGAGAAAGGTACCACTCTGCCAAAAGCACTTGTTTTTGGCATAGTTGGTGCATACTTGGTGCAGAAGACTGGGGCGCAAAAACATATCGTGAAGCAGGAAGAGCAGAATAGAAGAAAGAACAGCGCTGTTCTTTTTTTTTCTTTTCTTCCTGCTTCACGATATGTTTTTTGCGCCTCACTCTTCTCCACCAAGTACCAATCTGCATAGCGCTCAGCACATGGGAAAGGAAAAGACTGTTAGTACAGAGCAATGTAATTCATTTGGCTTATAGTGATAAGCATGCATAAGAATAGGAAGTAAATTTGTACTATATCCACAAGTTGAATGAAGAGTGGGGCGAAGAATATGTCCGTCCACCCATCCGTCCGTCCGTGTGTCTGTATGCCCGTCTGCCCATCCGTCCGCCGGCTCCTACCACACTGTAGGGCGCGAATGAGATGGACGGATGGACGTACGCTCGTTCGCCCCGCTTCTCATTATTCCCTCCGTGCATATGGTATGAATTTTCTTCCTATTTTTACACAAAAAAAACAAACCATAAATGGCCCTTCTTCAAAATGGATCTAGACAAAATTATCGACATTATATTTATAGAAAATGTTGATTTGGATCAAACCAAGTTTCTCGTGACAATTTTATATCAGGATTTTTTTCAACAATGAGACAAGTATGTAGAAACTGAAAAAAATGAACCGGCAATACCACTGCAAGAATTCAATAGCTGAATGGTGGGAAATACCAACAGTCGAAACAACCTTCTCTAGTACATATATATATGCTGGCCATTGCGACCTTTCCAGGCGGTGCTGTTTCGCTTTTGTGTGTGACGACGAGGAAGATGGATTTAAGGGTGATAAGCTACGTTTCTGGGCAGGCGAATTGATTTCAACGTCAGTGTTGACACTCAGATATATAGTAGAGAGTTGACGTTCTTTCTCTGTATGTTTACTATACTGCCTATCTGGGGCCAACCTATCATCACTCATGCTGCATAACACGCCTGCTGAGTTGTAAACGTAGTACTTTTCTGAGGAGAAAGTGCTGTTATTTATAAGCGGAATTGCTGAGTGGTCATTATCTGATACAAGCATTCTAAGCAGCTGGTAAATAACTTGCCCATTTCTTTTGACACTGCCTTCCTTACTGCGGCCGCATTTGTTTGGGCGAAACTAGCATCTCCCATTGCATTTTGTTGAGCGGTAATTCCAGCGTGACCTTGTGCCCTTTTCTTGAAAACTACCATTTCTTTTCTCCTTGAGCATCGTCTCCAGCCAATTACTTCAAACAGTTGCTTCTCTTGAATGCGAACGGGACACCTACAATAATCGGCTCTATGAGTACGCTCACACAAGTAGCACTTCTCAGCTCTGACCGTGCAGGGGCGTGTGAGTGACTCTCACCAAGAATGCCACACCGTCTCCCACATTTACACATAGCAGCAGTATGGCTAAATGGCCAACAATTTTTACATTGCAGGAGACGCGATGCTAACGATAGAACCCTACAGATTGGTGGCCAAGCTTTTACTGGATACTCTCGCGTTGTCCATTACTCGATCGTGCCGGTAGATAGCCATTACTCTGGCCATTGAGAGTTTGCCGAGCGGGCTTAATTTCGAGTCAACTCCACGTACAACGTTCTTGGTGCATGCAAGATGAGGTGGGATATATGCACTCATCAGATTAGTAGCAGATGAGCATTTAGGAAGATCCGCTACACAATCTGTGTCGTGTGGTCTGCACACAATACCTCCGCGGCCAAACTGTCGTACATCGGTGACGCCTTCGTGCGCAGAGGCTACCGCATGAAGCTTCTCCTGAATCCTGGAGTTGTTCAGCCGGATCGTTATATTACCCGAGGGCACCAGTGAAAGAGAAATTCCGCTAACGCCGTTGCGTAGAAAAAGTTGAAGGTGTAAATCATCCGGTCGGCGAGAGGCTGTCCATGCCGAACTGCCCTGCCTAGGAGTGTTAGAAATTTCCGCGATTCCTTGAGGGCCCCTTAAACCAAACTAACGATGGAGAACAGAAAAGAGACACAAAAGATATCAAGATACCTGATCCGTAACTACCAAAACTACTAGAGCGAAGCGCGTTCCAACACAGCTGGAGACGAACGTTCACACGAGAACGGCCTTCTTGTTCCTCTTCTACTTAACCAGAGGTGGTCGGCTGGAAACGAGCTAGAGGCACTAACTGTGGGCGGGCTTTCACGTCCGCCAACCACGGTGTGATTATGAGGGACGCCGCAGTGGAGGGCTCCGTAAATTTTGATCACTTGGGGTTTTTTAACGTGCAGCTAAATATAAGTGCACGGCCTCATGCGTTTCCACCTTCATCGAAAATGCAGCCGCTTCGACCGGGTTTCGATCCCGCGACCACTTGCGTTCTGCACTGCTGCATGAGGCCGCAAAGCAATTAGAGATCGGGGTAAGACGCCACGTGGTTGCACAATTGCGCTTTTTAGAAACACGCGACATTCGACGGAAGCATACAAACGACACCGGACGTACGTGGCCACACAACGCGGTACTACTAGATGCTAGTCCACGGCCAGCACCTTTCATATGTGTTGAGTCCAAATAATTCGGCCCAAAGTGAGCCACGCTTTGACGGTCCGGCGGACTTCGTTTGTGCTCCTATGTTGACTCTACCACAGGCCTTGATATTGCAGGTTGCAGTAATACGACTTGACGTCTTGTGCACACGGCAATAGCTCAACCTAGCTTTGGAATTGCTGTTGGCCCGTGAAATATAGTGGTCGAAATTGGAGTAGCATTCTTTTGGAGCCTTGTATGTTATCTCGAAGTATCTGTGCGTGATGGCCGATAGTTGTAAGTCTCTCACTGGGGGAGGATCTGAAATGGAAAAAGAAAGCGGGGTATCCATAAGATGCAACTAACAATAGAAACAAGGGAATACCTGTCGTGCTAGATGGTCCATGATATCAGTGATTCTTCTGATACAAAAAGCTCTCACACATGCTTATTATGCACCTATTCTGGCAGACGTCTACAGTAATTTTCATGCGTGGCGTAGAACCTCTTGCGACAATAAACATCGCACCACGTGTTTTCAAATCCCGCAGATTAGCGTAACTTCATAGTTAATGCCTCACCATTTTTATCTCCAAAGCGCTATTTCGAATGCACCGAATACTTACAAAGGCAGGGAAGTGTGGTGAAAAGCGAAACGGAGACAAGGAAAAGCAGACAGGGAGAGGCAACGTTATTGAAGGAAACAAATAAATTTTCAGTGCGCGAGCGATATAGGCAAACTATGCAAATCTGCGACAGCCACCCTTTAACACACGTTTTGGAGATGGTCAATATATCCAGATCATAAGGCAGTCTCTCCGGAAGGTTTGCGAGTGTGGTGGTCGGCCGCAATGCACACTTTAGAACTTGCGGACCGACTTTCTTTGGGCCATCCAGCGAGCCGTGGAGGCAGCGCGGGAGCAATATCTCCAAGCGGTCATCTAGGTCACCCCAGGCCCAGGTTTTCCATTCTGTGGTTTTCCGCACTTTCAGTATATCTATTGTGCCATCAGTTGTGGTGTTTGTGGCAGCAAAGTTTTCTCTGAGCACACAAGTAGTTCAGGACAACTTATATCTAAGCACGTAAACAACGTGATTCAATTTTTCGTTCAAAAATACTTTCCAGTTGATGCTTCAAAAGAAAGGTGTCAAATATGATCGGAAACGCTTGCCATGTGTTATGAGCCTATGTATTCCTAGTGTTACTATCCTAGTTCGGCCAATTTCACATTCTAAATTGGGATAACATTGAAGAAAGATAACTTTATATATTTTTGGACATTACCCCGACAATGAGGGCATATTTAGGCACACCGAAACCCACTCGAAGAAAATAATCTGTTTGCTATTGTCTTATCAAGCGATTCTGGAATCAAAGCTGTTTCTTTGCATTACTATTGAACGCACCCATAGACTGGAGATGTGGCGCTCTTCGAAACTAACCAGGATTTTTTTATGAAGCTCAGCAACCACTAAAGCTGACGGGAGAACCCTATAACGACTTTCTCAACACAATATAAAGCCTCCAGTAGAAAAACGTTCTTGATTACGGGGGCTAAGGAGCTGCGAGGAGGCGCCTCATCCGTATTGCGCAAAATTAGGCTGAACAAACGACTCTAGATATGTTTATACCGAAAGCAAATACTTGTGCCTGATTACTAGGAATGACGTACGTTTTCCGGGCAGGAAAACTCCCGATAGTGTCTCTCCACTCAACGTGTCGTTAGCCGCTCCCCTCACATTTGGTTTCACACTGATGGTGGCGTTAGCACACAGCTCTGGCTGATCGCACGTGACACTTGTCTGGCTCGAAGTGATGACACCTCCCTTGTTGCAGGACACTAGTCCGTTGCTCGCATTACCGCTGCTTCTAGCACTGTTTTCGGTCACCATGACTGTGTAGTTGTCCACGCAGCCTTCCGGTTTCTGCCAATTCAAGGTGAAGTTGTCGTCTCCCAGGTGACTCACGGTCAGGTTCCTCACGGCAACTGCGGCGTTCGTCAGAAAACTGTTACCATAGCCAGCTGTCTGCGAAAGACCAGAATTAGCAGGGGCAATCCCACTTCATCCAGATGCCCTTCATCTTTTTTTAAAATCGTGGTAACTATACAACTTTAACGCTTAACAATAGGTGATTGCAGGTGAAAAAGAATGGAATTTTTTCAGCAGTTTGTTCTGACATAGAGGCACGAGAGCTTAAACGCTTCAACGACACTTATCTATATTTCTCGTGCACTCGTTATGTGGGATCAATACAAATCTGCATTCTTCAAACTGAAAATGTGTTCACTGAGGTGTCACGAGAAAGTGGCGCCATAAGTAAGGCAGTTATAATAATTGATATCTGTAACGTCTATTCCGCAGGCTTAAGTAGCCACGAGTATTTGATGGGCGTAAGATAAACTATCGCGTATGCACTGATCACAAGAAAATAAATCACAAAAAATAAAGGATCACAAGAAAATAAACCAAACGACTTAATCCAGAACAGCGTTATACATACCCAGTGACCACGTCGTTCATTTCTTAGTGAATTTAGACAGGGAATTTGTGGAAGTGATTACTAAAAGACCTGTAACGCAAATCAGATGAAGTGCATAATCCACTGTGTCATAATACAAGTTTGCCGTTAATTTCTATGGCAGCTTTATATACTGTCATTGCAAGAAAACTTTAATAATTGTGGTCATTATTTGGCAGATTGTTGCAAATAAATGTGTTTTTGTTAAGCCATTCTATGTATCTGCAAGTTGAATAGGTTAGGAAAATATAACTCATCAAACTTGTTACGTCGATGACAGAGTCTAGGTGTACACATCATCCCGACTCTCTTTCAAACAAGGAAGACAACGTCTTGAAAACGAATGGTAACTGATTTTATGATAGCCATTTGATTTGATTTATTGTTTTTCATTTACACACATGTGTAACATAGTGGTAAATGAAGGTGGGTGGAAGAAAAAAGCCGCATAAACGTGGCTTGAGGGATACCTCACCCCCTTAGTGCAGTATGGCTGCATATGGTAGGGCACATAATACCCTTGTATAATACACTTAGACAGTGACTATAAGGTATGGAAGATATAAATGAATAGATAAAAAAGCAAAACAAAAATTAAACATTTGCGATGTAGATTACATTAGACAAAAGCGGGAACAATATATATATATATATATATATATATATATATATATATATATATATATATATATATATATATATATATATATATATGTATGTATGTATCTGTGTACTTCAGCAAGAAAAATAAGAAAAAAACATATAATACTATATTAACTTCCTGAAAACACCACGAAGAGGGCAGAGCAATAACATATTAAATTCTGACATTGATAAATGCGGTAAATAATTGCCTGCTCCGTTAATGAGTTAACAAGTCTAGGAAGATTGCTCAGTAGCATTTGGTAACCATAATTTGTTCTAAAGCGTGAAACCTTCCACAGTTCCTGGAGTACGAGTGCTATAACAGGATAACTCATCAAATAGCTTTGCACGTTTTTCCAGTAGTAAAGTATTGCGTTTAGCACTAAAATAATATTCGCGCAAGAGTCTAGTTTTGTAGGTGTTATGGGTTTTAGTTATGTTGTATTTCTTAAAGAGGTTTTCGGTATGGGCCAGATACGGTTAAGTTAGCGACAATGCGTATTATTTTGCTCTGCATACGAAATAGTTTATTAAAGTTGAACTGAGTCGTAGTGCCCCATACTAGATGTCGATAATGGATGTGAGAATAAATAAAGCATTATAAATAAACAGTTTTACAGGAACGAGTAAAGTGTGTCGGTAACAATTTAAAACACTTGTTATACAGCAAAGTATTTTGAGTACCGAGCATACATTATCATCCCATTGCAAATGATTTGTAAAATGTACTCCTAATACGTTCACAGAAGGCCCACGTTCTATACTTGTAGATCTACGGACTCGTGTTTTCTTACCTTTGCCTGGAATGTAGATGTCCTTTATTGTGACGCCCGGTGAATAGCCTGCAGTTGGTTTGTTTATATGTGTCTGTACCATGAACCGCACATAGACGCACGGCGGGAGTTGGCTACACACGATGCGCGTCCGGTCTCGGTGGATGATCGTACCCTGAACACAGGATCGCACTGCATCCTGCGCCACGCCGGTCTTGCTTCTGTTGGTGCTGGTAACTTCTACCGAGTAGTAGTCAAAGCTGATCTTGGGCTTTTCCCAGGCAGCAATGAAGAAATCGGCACCGACTCTCACGATGCGTAGGTTGGTAACATCCGGAGGAACTGAAACCAGGTCGCCGTCATCAAACAAGCAGTAGTTTACCAGCTCTTTTCGGCAGCTTTACTATAGCTGCGGGGACACTGTGTTACCATTGAGAAATGCTTCCACTGGGGCTAATTGGTATAGCATTGCGAAGTGCAATTACGCGTTGCATAGAAGATCAGAGACGACTGACGCAAAAACATGAACCATTTCGCGTTCTCATGTCATTCAGCTCTGTTCTTCTACACAATGCGACGTATCACTTCGCAGTGTCTTACCAATTGTTTCATTGTAGTATGAAGTACATTAAAAGAGATACCGAACATTCGCCATGGAACCTTGTGATTCGCGTAGTTGTACAACATTCTACAACTACGCGAATCAGTCTAAGCCACAAGCTCAACACTGCCCCACCAAGTGTGAAACTCCTCTTCTACTTTTCTCTAATTAGGCCAAAACATGAGTTCGTCTCCGTGGTTTAGGATTCCCACACAAAAATTAACATAAAAAACCGAGAAAAATTTTCAAGGGAAGAGGTAGAGTTTATTTAGAGTAAGCTTATACCTACCCTCCTGCAACAGCATTACTAACTTCTGATGGTGTACAGATATTACAATTTGAAAGAAACAAAAGGCGATTAGAGTTTCTCCCCGGCATAGTTAACCTTAGGCTAGCCTTGGACACCGTAGCATATGAATGCTTCTTGTTAAGAAGGCGTACTAGGCACCACTGTCATCGTCTAACGCAAATATTCGCAAACTCTTTTTGTTACTCTTCCTTTTCCCACAAACAATAGCTCAAATATTCAATGAACTAAGTGAAGCAATTCCCCAATGCCCATGGCATGTATATACAGCTACAATTATTTAAATAGTATTTTTTATATTTTAGCATTGAATTGTGAGTAAGTTGAGGAATTTTTGTTATTTCGTAAAGTCCCAGCGCCGCATGCTAAATCCAAATATATCGCTTAAAGAAGCACTCTTCAACCCTGTTTTGTTCTGTTATTTAGTTTGTATCTTGCGTATATTGCTAACCATGGTTAGACGTCTTGTCCGCATTATTCTATAAATAAAAAAACAAAATTTCAAGAGCTCTCTCTCTTTCTTTCTCCCTTTGTTTTCGGCTTGTTTCTTTTGCAGTAACGTATTTTCTGGGGTAATGAACTTACTCGCAATGGTTCGTCAGCGCTTGAATTTGGTGGCCTTTATTCGCCACCAGAGTTTGCGCTGTTTCGCCCTCTGTGTCTTCTCAAAGGAGTCTCCTCTAGTGGTATTGCACTCTCACCATTGTTTTTTTTTTTTTCATTTCTGAAAAAACCTTCTATAACACACTTTTTGGAATTCACTGGACGTATGTAATCGCATTGTCCTGGATCTCCACTAAGATATCAAAATGACGTTCTTTGAACGTAGTTTTGAGCTTAGTAGGAAATATGAAAATGTAGCTGGGATAAAGTTTAAAGAATTTGGGTGCTGTGGTACAAAAGAAGTGTGGCGTTTTGCTATATATCAGCAAAAAAGGAGCAACACATTTGTCGGGTGTTGCTATAATGCAACATTCAAGCCTGGTTTTACTACAATTCAGGCCTCTTAATGCACTTGGAAGAATCTTTCAAAGGCGCAACAAGTCCCTGGCAAGCTTGTTTGTTTACCATCTGACCATGCGGTACATATTTCTGATCAACAACACATTTCACATCAACACATCAACTTCCTTTTCGACCAACTTATGCATGGTTTTTTTTTTTAGGGGGGAGGGGGTACACCGTGAAATTCCCTGGCCAGCCACTGTGATAACTGCGGCTTCGTTTGAACATCATAGCCGAAAGCTGATGCATCAACACCTTTTATGATGTTTATATGAAAGTTCTCGTCATTATTTGCAGTGGCGAACAGTTCCTTGCTGATTTTCTTCCGTTAATCCGACAACAAACGCTGCACAAATTTAGGGCTGAAATGACGCATCCCAAGTTTGTTCTTCTGAACTTTTTGATGTGGTCGTGCGCTGATACTCACATCGGCGGCAACTTCTCGAACAGTCGGATGATTTCCAGAAATCGCTGTTCTAACTCTCTCGAAGCTGTGACCATTATGTGCAATATCATCCAGGTTTGGGATCCTCTCGAAGCGAGATTATTCCATCTTCGAAGGGATTAAACCACTCATACAAGTGTCTGCAACTCATACAGCCCTTCCTATGCTTGGCTGAGCAACGCAAACGTATCCGTGAAAGTTTCCCCAAATTTGTGACTAAGCTTTACACATGAACGTTGTTCTTAAAATTCCGTCCTCTTCACGTCCGCACTGACTCGAAAAACAGCTTGTTCATGTGTTCACATTAGTAGCTGCAGCTCACGAACTAAAGGTCTAATTGAAATTGCAAATGACATTTTTTTTGTGTAAACACGCCACTACGCGTACATAGTAACCGCTACATGCTCCCTCTGATGATTGACAGCTAATCCTAAAGGTTTGTTTCTTTAGAGCCAACCCTGTATTTGACCTAAAGAATCTCAAATCAATCAACGTTAGCGGCGTGAAACGATGACTCAAGTTCCGGGTTACCTCCAATCGACCATACACTCGTAGTATATGAGTTCCATGAACACTGAACGCAGCTGCCTCATATACCAGCCATTTTACATTCCACATATAAAGGACAGTACACCGAAAATTAAGCTAGTCAGACCATAGCCCCTCCAGATATTTCAAGCACATAAAATAAGCTGTGACGCCTCCTCAAAAAGACGGTGCGAAAAAGCACATGGAAAGCGTGCACATCTTCAATAACTCCACAAAGAGCATTCACCGTTAAATCAGCAACCGACATCGCACCGAAACTATACGTGAATCCGCAATTCTCGGCGCTTTCAAAAGCTAATTACTGAAAGTCTCAATTTGTTGACGATTTAGCGATGCCTTGTATTCTTGAAATCATACGTCTCAGGAATATCCTACAGTGCTCTTGGCAAGTCAGTGGATACGTTTTGTAGAACCTAACTGGGACATTCTTCGCTTAAGGTTACCCGTTCTTTAACTCTATCTACATAACTTGCCTGCTGTATTTATCTCATAACTTGTGGCGATCATTTAGGGTATATAAATCTGTGCTCAGTAGTGAAAAAAAAAAGCATCATTATGGCCACCGCTGCTCAGTAATCTCGCACCTAATTATTAGGTTTTTAGCTGTCAGATGCGATGGCTTGGGCACCTGAATAGAATATCTTTTTTGAAGTTCAACGTGTATGGCTAGCTAAAATCTCCGAACATCCAAAAAATTCGCTGAATCACACGCATCGACTATCTTGCTGGCACATTTGCCACTAAACTTCAATTTCTTTGTGACACTTCAAAAGCAAGATTTATGCGCCTATGCGACATAAATTCCTGTGGTTGGCTCTTTGTTTGCTTTGTTTGTTTGTTTTGTAAGTTTTTCTCTCATATATACTTTTGCTGTGTTCAGTATACCCTTCCCTCTTTTCCAGTGCATTTGCCGGTCCCACGGCGACAAAATCTCAAGAGTAAAAAAAAAAACACCACGGTGAACTCTTTCGTGTCACAGAACATCGAGAAACGAGACAGTCTTTTTATGTTTGGAATAAAACAACGATTTATAACGAGCAGCCTGTTGAGCCCTGGACAAAAAATCTTGCCCAAGTTTCATCGCACAATTTAAACACGCAGTCGCAGCTTTCCTTTGAAAATACTATGGGCTACAATATACTGTGGCCCTCAACGTGAAAGGCTGAAATGCCAACACTTTGAAAGATGCTGTAATATCATGCGACCTCGTAAACTCATGCGACCTCGTAAACTCACCCAGTACCGGCGTTCGCAGCGTCGCTACCGCTGGCCAGCCCCTGATCTCGTCCATGCCGCAGCGTCTCTTGGCCGTAACCAATATACAGTAGGGGGTATCCTGAGTGCTGTTGAACATTACCGACATGCGTTCCGTCACTTCTTCCCTGCAATCACCAAGGTTTCTCTCTCGACCACATGTCCGGAACGTTCTACATATCGTCACGTTATAGGACAGTGGGACGGCCGTCCCTTTATCGGGATGGTCCCACTGCAATCGAGACACGGATGGGGATACTGAACTAATTGATATGTCCTTCGGTGGGTGTGGTTCTGAAAGAAAGCACCAAATTAACAGCATAAATAACAAATGCTAATGCACAGTTTCAAATGAGACGTATAAGTAAGAAGTGAACCTATTAACCTTGTTGAACTTTGCCTGAGGTAAAGTGAGATTACCCTGTACACTACGCTCATGATCCGAATACTCAGCTGAAGTAAAGTTAAGGATGGGTATTCACACGACAATGGAACTGCAGCCTCAACCTAATAGAATGTAGAAAACTGTGACTTTCATAGCCGTTAAAGTGTTAATTTTTCTATGTATAATCTACAGGTCTAAGCGCCTACAGGTCCAAGTGTCTATAGTCTAAGTGCATGCACACAGTCTACAAAAAATTCGAGCCTGGGCATGTCTGTGAGCACGAGGAACGCTGAAATCAAGCAGGTACCGATTTGAACATTCACTGTGCAATCCTGTGCGCAATTAAGAAAAGAAAGGCTCAAAGTACAATGATGCCGGCAAGCACAGCCGCCGGTCGTCCATATTTGCTTTGCAATTGGTACGAGCGTAAAGTTGCCATGTCCCATTACAACACGCTAAAATGCCCCGAAATGTTACAAAGGTTACGATACATTATGAACCGGCACTGCTGAGTGGTAGTACATGTAAAAGTTTAGCCATTGACGCACCGTTGCATAAAAAAAAACAAGCAGATGCATCTACATAAAACATTTACACACACCTCTGAAGAGTCACAAAGGTATTCACAAGGCACAACAATAACTTTTGCCATCTTACATCCCGAAACACTGATATAATTATGAAAGATGCCGTAGCGGAGGAGTCCGAAAATTTTGGCCTTTCTTGAGATTTCTTATCATGCAGACAAATCGAAGAATACAATCTCCAGCATTTTGTGTTCACTGAAGTTACGTGCGTCAAACGTCGTGCAATCAAAAGGGTTAAGTATTTTTTTCGCCCTATGGCGCACATCAAATTTGCTGATCAAAAGCTCTTAATATTTCAATGCTTTCAATGGAAAAAAACAATAGCTCATTTTAAGCTTGCTTGCGTTGTGCAGATATGTTCTCGCTGTGTGCACTTGGTGTGTGAAGAAAATCATTCGTTATCTATACAGTTTCACATACACAGGGTTTCATGTACCATGTGCGTAGGACAACCATACAAAATACATTAATCATGTTGGTTTCTCGGAAAAATATCTGCATGGATGTAGCTTCCGCTGGCACTAACACCATGTAGCAAAAACATTTGTGTAAGCTAGACACTACTGGGTTATTTCGAGAGGCTATTTGGCCCTGTGTTGCTAACAGTAAGGTAATTCACATATTTATATAGGCGATGTGGCAAGAACAAGTTGAACACTGAGATTTTTATTATGTAAGGTGGGATTTTAAGGGAAGCTGAAATGTTGACGCAGCGAACAATCTTTGCGTATAATGACGTCCCATTTGTAGCACCGACGAAGACAAGCCCTCCCGTCGAAACACATCGGCTAAAGAGCCACACTGTGTTCCACACCCTTCCCATAGCATTCCTGCCAGGCACACAGCGTGTCCTCTAGACAAGTGCATCAACTGTTCCTTGGAACATATGCACATCCCTCCCTCTGCATATATGCTTATGTGCCCTAATAGCCTAGTAATACCTTCAGCACGTATGAAGATGTCTTTTACTGTCACTCCAGAAGACACACGCTCTGGCTGGCCGGTCAAGTGAGTGCGCACAACGAAGGACAATGTTGTGCAAGGTTCAAATGGTCCGCAGGTAACATGCGTCTGGTCACGATGAACAATGGTTCCATTGGCGCATAAGCCAAGCTTGTGCGTGTCAATTCTTTTCCAGCCGACGTCTTTCACAAAGGCTTCAACAGAGTAGTAGTCGAACCGACTTTGTGGCCGCTGCCAGGATAAGACAACGTAACCAGTCCTGATGGCGTACGCGAGCAAGTTGGACACTTCGGCAAGTTCTGCAAAATAACATTGGTAATTTTAAGCCATTTCTGCATTAGACCGTTCTGAGTGGCACCAATTGATGCGCGACGCAATATACGTCATCTTGAGCGGTAGAGGGGTATCAGCAAAGACAGACGGTCGTAAAACTCAATTAGCAATCGATTCTAAACTATCATTATTGTAGATTTTCTATTAACGTTCAAGAGAAAAAGCAGGACTAAAAGGTAAGATACATCGTGACGAGGGTCCTTAAAAAATCACAATGTTGCAGCAACATATCGAACAAAGGTGCATCTTATATATATATATATATATATATATATATATATATATATATATATATATATATATATATATATATATATATATATATATATATATATATATATATATATATATATATATATATAGCAGTCCGACGTGGTGATGACATAAGTGTATCACATATTGCATCAAGCGGGAACGGGAATCCTTTTTTTTAACTGAATTCATTACAAAAAGTAGCAGAGAAGAAAAACCACATTATATGATGCAGATGAGCACACAATTGCTCAGAAAGCTCCACATATTTGCCCTCTCCGAAGAAAAGAAAATACACTGAAAATGTCACTGTGGTACAACATCACGTTGGTACACTAGTCATATTCTTCGTAAGCAGGGAGCCTGAACCACGGTTAACGTAACCACAGTTTGCTTATGTTACACCATACGCGAAACCACGGTAATGCCGCTAACCACGGTTGGAGGAAGACGAAAGAATGGCGGCGCCCATGAGTGATGAAAGCATGTGGCGACGAGCGTGCTGTAAAAACGGGCGAACTGAACGGTAAGAACTACAAGATAGAGAGAAATAATTAAAAGAAAGAGACAGGGAGGTTAACCTAGACGAAATGGTTTACTACCCTGTACGGGGTCGGGGAAAAGGGTCAGAAAGAGGATAGATATAGAGAGATATAATATAATTTAGAAAAAAAAAACAACATGCGCACACATTCAGGGACTTCTGATCACAGTCGTTTGGAGAGGGTGGTTGAACGCAAGAAGCGCAGGAGCGCCTTCACAGCCTTCTTCTGCGACGTAAAGTCCTGTCGGTAGCGCAGGAGTCTTTCTTCCTAAAGAGGCTGGTTGTCCAGTTTATCTAGTGCATTGCAGAGTGACTGTCTCTGCGAGCAGTATTGTGGGCATTCACACAGAATGTGCCAAGTTGTTTCATCACTGCCACAATGGCCGCATGCAGCAGTGTCAGCCATTCCTATGCGGAACGCGTACGCATCGGTAAATGCGACGCCCGACCATAATGATCACAGCATAGTAGCGTCTCGTCGGCGTGATTCCGGAGGAATTCGAAGACTGAGAGTTGGATCTGAAGTACCTAACCGTGCATGGATGAAATGTGACTCGTTCCATTGTGACGTGGTGCGTTTGCGAGCAAGCATGCGGAGTTTCCGTGCAGCGTTCGTTCTGGAAAGCGGAATTGATATTTCATCGCTTTTAGTATGGGCAGAACGGGCAGCTCGATCAGCCCGTTCATTGCCAATTATTCCACAATGACTTGGAAGCCATTGAAAGGAAAAAGCCTGATAAATCTATGGGAAAATTATTCAAGTAAGTTGGTGTCCCCGTCAAACAATGCAGCTGTATATCTGGCAATAACTGTCAAATTGAAAGTGTTTATTCGCATATATTTGCGTAATTCTCCATTTGGAGAACATCATGCAAAAAAAAACCTGGAGCCTTACAAAAAGGAATTAGCCTAAATTGACCCAACGCAGCGAGCAATGGAAAGGAGGTTGATATGTGTTACTTTCAGAGACAAGAAAAAATCATAGGGGAACAGGAAACAAACCGGGATTAAGAATATCCTAGTTGAAATCAAGAAGAAATGTACATAGGCCAGGCAGGGTAGCGCGTAGTCAAGATAACCGCTGGTCATTAAGGGTAAGGGTAAATGACTAGATTCTTAGAGAAGGCAAACGCACAGGGAAGACAGAAATTAGGTGGGCCGATGAGAATAAAAAGCTCGTAGGTACAACGTGGCACCAGAAAGAACGAGACAAGCTTAGTTGACGGATCACGGGAGAGGCCTTTGTCCTGGAATGGTCGTAGTCAGGCTGCCGATGATGATGATGCAAGAAATAAGTGACATACAGGACAGTAATCTGCTGATTACAGCATCAGTTTATTGTACGCCAGGTGATGTTAGCCTCATTAATTGAGGAGAAAGAGAGATAGGCTCTTTCATAGATAAACATAAACAAAACAGGACACTTTCTCGCTATGTAACATCGGCGAGCCATGGTTCATGCTAACCATGGTTTCTCGTGGTCGACCACGGTTGGTCGTAATCACGTTCAACTTGCCTGGGTAACATGGGTTTAAATTAACTCTTCCGCAGTTTCAGTCACGGTAAGCATCTACTGTTCTTTTTTTATTGGAAAGGCCAGAACATTCACGGAATTCGACATATTGTCGCGCCTGAACTTGAGAGATGTGTCATTTTTGTGTTTTGTGAGTCATCTGCGGAAGTGTGCGTTCACACGCGCCATATAATGTATTTTTTTCTGGCTTGTTTTGTGATAAACTAAGCTTCAACTCAGCGCTGTAGGCTTCCCCTCTTTTTCATCTCTTCTTATTTTCTGCAGAGTGTATTAATTCCTTGATGTAATGTAAACTCGCTGAAGCTTCCATGCTCCTAATGTTATGGTTTATTTCGTAGAAATGTCAAGAAGTGCCATACTGCAGAGGGTATTTCTTCAAGGCTCTAAATGTAAGTCTTTTTATGCAAGTGATATTTATTGATTTATTTGATTTTTATATATACAAAGCACGAGACACAAATAAATAGAAAGGGAACATGACAACTGCCTTTTTCAGGTGGGAGGACCTCTTCAGGCGTCAATCCCTTTAGCCCTCTCGTCCTGAAGTGTAATTTCTTTGCTCATGAATAAAATAAACTAGTTTCCTCATAAAGGTAACGCGCTTGCCTGCTTTTTCGGGAAAGGAATACGTAGAGAAAAGGAAGACAGAAAAGAAAAAAAAAGACGAGAGAAGAGAACAAAAAACAAAAAAAAAACACACGTAACTCTAGATGAATTGGCACATAAAAAAAACGTCTATAAACGCGAGACCAAGTCGGTTTCCTTTAGAAAGTTAGCAGTCCTCGATTACCTGGTCATGCCTAGAAGCACATTTTTCTGGGAACAGGCAATCGTCAAGTGTCATGAACCTAGGGCCAATAAGTGCATATTTCCTTCGTGAGCAGTGCCCGTTGTGCAACGGATGTAAGGCAGTGTAAAAGTATGTATTGTATTTTTTTAGAGGAGCTGAAAAACAAACATAGTCAACTGCCCCACGTCCTAGACGATATAATTGTTCCCGCACTGACACAGAGCCAGCGCTTAGGTTAGAAAAATATTTCGCAAGATTGCATCAAATAACTCACCGAAAATTGGCGTTCGTGATTCCGCTACTGCTGGCTGGCTGCTGATTTTGTCGATTCCGCAGGTTGTATTGGCCGAGACCAACACGCAGTAAGGGGTATCGGGCGTGCTGTTGAAATTTAGCCAAGTCTGCGCTGTCACGTGCTCCTCGCAAAAACTTAGGTTCCCTGCTGGGCCACATGTCCTGAATGTTCTACATATTTTGACGGTGTAAGAATCGATGGCGGTGGTCACGTTATCCGGATATTCCCACTCCAGTAGTGTCAGCGTTGAGGATACCGGTATTATCTTAACGTTCCTCGGCGGAAGTGGCTCTGAAAGAGGGCGCACACTTATTGTCACGCATATATGGTAATATACACTTTGCAATACAAAGAATAAGGGCACAAGGACAACACTTTTTCGTATTACCTTGAGGAACGCAGTTCTAAAATTACCTGAAGTTATCTTCAACAAAAGCATTCAGAAACCCACCTCCCCCCACCCTCCACACTGCCCTTTTGCCGACCTGAATGTCTGATAGGATCTTTAGCATCACTTTATTGTAACCAGATAGATCTTTTGCCTGAATTCTTCAATTCAAAAGTAATATTTGTCCGCCCTTCTTCTCAAACAAGCAAATAACATCTGATGTAAAGACATCGAACTTGTCATAATAAAGGATGAGCATTCTCTAAGTTTGATCACGCATATGTGAGCTTTGTGATCAGAAACTTGCACCATAAGGCCAAGTTCAGAAAACAAAAACAAAAACACTAAGCTCTACACATAACCACTAAAGCTTACGTTAAAGAGCATATCTTTTGAGGCACATCTGAGCGTTACAAAGCAAGTCCTACTGTTTGTTAATTTTTCATCATTGTAAGTGTTATCGAAAGTGGGTCTTATGCCAATACTTCCAACTCTCTTTGCAATTGGAAAAGATAATTTTGCAGAGAAATAAAACAAAAATTGGTCAGTGAAATGAACCAAGACGAATGATACTAGATGAAATGTTTTAAAGGCCTAAAAATGTGTACAAGCAATGAAGGCACTGTTGCATAACAGGCAGTCAGATGAAATATTCTGGCACTATTTTGATTACTAAACTTTATGGCGCAACCACCAGTGTGGTATAATGGTTCGTTAAAATTCAGTGCAAAATTCTTGTAGCACAAAAATTTGCTTCTTCACTATCAGAAGAATACCAAACATAAAGTTCACAGGAAAAAAAAAAGACTGGAAGGATCTTTGAGCATCGCCTTCCAGAGTAAAACGCGATAGCGTGCTGGGGTCCATCACCTTCTGAAATGCCAGCCTCTCTTCAGTTCATCGCGAACATCTCAACCGTGCCGTATGGAAACGGCCATCTGTGCCCGTAGCATTGACCGTTTCACGGAACCCTAGAATGTCTACTGCAAGTACAGTTGTGAAGTGACCACTACGTCGTAATGCTTGCTTTCACGTATCAGCTAAGTGCCCACTCTACGCCCATAAAACAGTACATAAACCTACTACGCGCCGTCCAGTTTGCTGGTGCTTTTGCCGCTGATGACGAATGAATACGCCGGAGCGCATTGTAATGAGCTGGCCTTTGAAACAGCCACTGGTTGCGCAATTCACGTGCTTGGACGCCTTGCGTGATTCTACGCTTCTGTCACACAGTATCACCTGCCAAATAAGACTTCTTTCACTGCGTGACACTAAAAATATTGTTTTGATTTTCATTCGTTATCATGGTTCTGTGGGGAAACACCTGATTTTCATGCAGATGGCCTGAATAGGATCCTTCCTCGCACCGCGGTTTTTTTTCTTAGATATCTTATTTGCATCCTTTTCGTTTTTCACGTCATGGACAAGATAATTTTTCACTCACAACCACCGACACCGTCACTGACGCCGACGCAGATACCTAAACTTCTGCGAAATGAGCCCTTAAACGTTATCAAGTTAGGAGATTAAAAAATACAGGTACAGCACTTACTTAATAAGTGACAAAGAGTGGCGAAATTTTCTTAAATTGTGGCTAGTTCCATCCTGGACCTTACTTTTTTGTGCCTTTGCCTGGGTGGAAGCTCACTTTTTTTTCGTTGCTTGCTTTGCCGCATCAGGTGAGCATCGGAGCCATATTGAGAAGGTTTCGTGATAAGCAGGCAATCATTTGCAAGACGAGCTTTTGCAGTGTAGAGGCCATGGAATCGGTGCCAACTTGTTTCAAATTATGAATTCTGCCTGTGTTGTTCAACATTCATATGATACACAGCGTCACACGAAGTGATTGACAAGTCAAACACGTGTTTTTGAGCGTGAAGAACCCATGTACCATGTTTCATGTCTACATAGTCATAAATAAATGCTTCAAGAAAAAAAAGACAAGTTTACAATGGTATTAGAGCATAAATACATGTTCCAACTGATATGACTGTTAAATAACCGACAAGCACTAGAAATAGAGAGAGATTTCATTAGAAAAACAAAAATTTTGGCCAGCTTTTATATATTGCTGCCTTGCTACTTTGTATAAGGATGAGAAAGGAAGCAAAATTATTTTAGGCAAATCTCTATATGTTGTGTCAATGTTATAATGCACACAAAAAATAACACTTTCTGTTTTCATATCATAGATTAGGCATGATGTAAGGTTTATGGATGTGTCTTTTTAAAGAAATTGGTGAGACAGAAAGTTTCTCCAGCGTAATCATGGACGACGAAGTGCGCATTCAAAAAAACCTTGAAATGACCTTTTAAAGAATTCACATTTTTATTTGATGTCACCTTTTTTACATTTTATAAAATGGAGATAGCTAGATCACCGTAAGGCCGAACGTAACACCTCGCCGCTCTTTGGGAATGGAGATAATGCTTGGAATGAAATCGAGCAGTGTGCACAAATTATTGTTGATAACTCTGTTTTACGTACAGGGATTTTTACAACCATGCAAATACCACAGCCATAATTATTTAATTGTCCTTGTTTCGCTTTGGGCAAGACATTTTCATTGACATTAATTCAACGCGCACTGCGAAGTCGTACGAGCAAGGACGCATTAAGCGCAATGCATAAAGATATACTATGTTATCCTGCGACCAGAAAAAATCTTTTCGTAAGCCTGGTATATATATAGTCTCTCTCCCAAAGATGCGGCTCAAAATGCCTAATAAGCACGTGAGATTGTCTTTAGAAATTCGTGCGAATAATAGATGTTATTTCGATATTTCTATTATGTCCTAAACTTCATTGCAGAGTGGCAAGGGCCATGGAATCAAAACAAGAAACCTGCAACGAGTAAGTAAAACTGGCGGTGGCGCCACTACTTACCTTCGCCAGGTATAAATATGTCTTCTACTGTTACTCCTGAAGAAATAAGTGCTGGCGGACCGTTCAAGTGTGTGCGCACTGTAAAGGCCAGCGTAGTGCAAGGCTTAAATGGTCCACAGGTGACTTGTGTCTGCTCAGGGCGAATGATGGTGCCGTTTGCGCAGCGACCTAGAACGTGTTCGTCATTGCTCTTGTTACCGGCTTTGTCCTCGAAGGCTTCAATAGAACAGTAGTCGAACCGACCATGCGGCCGCTGCCAGGATAACGTAACGAAACCATTTTTGATGCCTTTAGCCATCAAGTTGGAGACGACGGCAAGTTCTGCAATGGAACATAAACAATTTTCAGCTCTTGTTAGCTCAATGGAACCCACTAGGTAGGGCACCGTTTTTATGCGGTGTATTCTCTAAATAGTCACTTATCGGCAAACGTACATACACGTACGGATATCATTGCATAAGTAATAACGACTGAACTTATGATCTACTGTTAATATTCAAACACATGTTAAAGAAAAAACAACACTCAAAGAGTCATTTTACAGTTTCATGGAAGTTTCCTATTAGATTATAGAGAAATGTAGCTGTATTTTTTTCTGATGCCAAAATATGCTGCTGGGAACTGTTGTAATTGGCCGGCAGAATTCCTTCAGCCTAATTGCTGCATCGTTATTAGTTTGAACAATTATACCTTTCAATGTGGCATAATATCTGACTTACGGCTCTTGCCCCTTTTTACTGCAAAAGAAACCTATACTATTGACCAACAAACTGTGAGTTTTTTACTTTAACTTAGAAAGTTCTACTTCCTCGTCATGTCGCTTCACAAAAATAACTTGCGTAGATATCGTGACTACTGACAGTTTCAGTGCTGGACATGCTTCAGTATGTGGCAAGACATTGTTGGTTTTTTTAGGCAAAAATTACAATCTTCGCGACAGTCACAATAGCCTTAGTCCTGCTAGACGACGAGAGAACTAAATTATAGGGCGACTCGAGATCGACAGTTGGAGCATTCGATATGGTCACCATTTCGTAATCAGCCTTGCAGTTCATACGAAATCGGGAAGTTCCGAGATACACAATCGTTTGGTTCCCGCTCACATGCGACGGATCGAAGGGGCTCCTTTCAACCTCAGCTAAAGGAGGCCCTCAGAGCAGCACGAGGTGTCTTCGACCACTTAGCTACAGAATGATGCGACGGTAAGGTTCGGGAAAACAAGGATTCTCCAACGACGTACAATATACTCATTAAGAAGATTTATCTGAGGAGGCGAAAGTATTGAGCGACGCACAGTAACTCGACTAGGCCTCAGGCACTGATAATCAGACTCACGCAGGGCGGGGCATATACCAGCGCCATTCTCTTGCACAGGATATATATCCAGGAACTCTGACGTCAAACTCATGCGCTTTAGGCTCAGGCTTGGCTAGCATAGATCACATGCTCTGGTGGTGCCCTGTGTTACAGGTTGATGAAGACTCTGCATCGTCTAAGCAGGATGCTGTGCTACTCAATCAGAATTCTATGACACAACTATGAACAGTACATTAGGCCCACGATATGGCGGTGATGCTAGGCCTATCTGCACCAATGTGAAAGCGGTCCTGTACGGCCCAGACTAGTTTGTTCATGCTTGAACTTGAGACTCTGCAAGAGCAGAATAAAAAATAATAATTTTGATCGTTTCTGCGTTGCTGCTGTCTTTTGCTCACATTTCGCCTGACATCTAAACTTCCTAATTGAGAAAAAATTCGGCAGATCCCACGTACTTGGAAATCGACATTATGCAAAGCAAGTGGAGGGAAGGTGACCGTGTTTAAATTATTTTTATTGAGCGACACGTCATGAAATGACTCGAACTATATGTACAAATGTTGCACGCAAAGACATATGTTGAAGAGTTGCTGATGTTCATATAACCAGTTGTTTGCACTTTCGTAACCATGCCAACTGAAAGATGCGTATTAGCAACGCCAGAAGATGATATGAAGCGCTGATGCTCGCGAGGATGATGGCCCTGGACACTGCTACATAAGTCAACTTCAGCGCATGGCAACTAACCAAAATTTACGTTAACCATACCTGCCGGTGGTATCAAAGGAGTACATATATATTGTTAATAAAATGGGGTAGTCAGCGCTGCAACCACTATTGACGTTTCACAAAGATTAGCGTCTATTTACTTCATTGCCACGCGGAATGCTTGGGTTCGATTCTATCTGGGACCCTGACATTTATTCTTTGCATACGTCGGTTCGACGCTAACGATGTCGGGTATTTCTTAACGCTGGCGCGTTGAAATTGCCCATGTGTGTTCTCCTCGTTCCTGGGTAGATACTAAGTGTCAATCACCAGAGGCCCATGCCCGCATACCAGCGGTACATACCCGCCCGTGGGTATGTGCCATGGTCTTTCGGGAAGTGTTTGACGACGTACGTGACGGGATTGTGATATTATTCATGTCTTGACCAGCGCGTAATATGATCTTACGCTCACATGCTAATTTTGGTTCCCGCCAAGTCAAGGGGGTTACCACGAGAGCACCCAAACGTAAGTGGCTAGATAGATAGATACGCTCAAAGTCGCCAAAGTTCGCTAAGAACTGCTTCGCACTCCAAACGTGTTTATGAAGTCTCACAAGAAGCTCACCGAAGATTGGCGTCCGTATTTCTGCTGCCGCTGTCCGGCTGATGATCTCGTCCATTCCGCAGCGTGTTTTTGCGGTAACAAGCACGCAGTAGGCCGTATCCGCCGTGCTGTCGAAGGTTATGGCCCTCTCCGGCGCCATGTGCACCTTGCATTCTCTCAAGTATTCTGCTTGGGCACATGCCGTGAACGTTCGGCATATAGTCACGTTAAAAAAATGTATAACTGTGTTCCCTTTATCCGGATGGTCCCAGTGCAGTTGGGTACGTGACGATGATATCGGTACCATAGTGATGTTTCTTGGTGGATATGGTTCTGAAACAGGACACTAGATTGACTGCGCGTCGAATGAAAAGTGGTACATGCTTTACGTTTAGCGACAGGCAGATAACGAGTTGACATTTCTACTCTTATAGTGCTGTGCCACTGCAAAAATAGACGAAGTCTCTAACATATTGCCAAGTTTTCAGCATCTGCGCGTGATAGATTCGCACACTCTACATCAAAGGGGTGTTATGAATTTTATTGGCCTTTAGCAATATTGTCTTTATTTATTGAAAGCACCCATATCTCTAATAAGCAACAACAATAGATATACATCTTATGTGCTTACAGCCAATTAGTCCTAAAAAGGACCATGTGCATGATTGCATACAACTCATTCCATGTACACAAATCATATATATAAATTAATGATTAAATAAAAACAAATGGGAAATAAATAAACAAACAAATCCACTACGCTTGCGGGAACAGTAGCTCACCCCCCGCTCCCCCTAGGATATCAATGTGTATCGAAAAATGACTATACGGGTCACCTGTGTAGGCATCATTTTTTGATATGCTTCAGTAATTATGTTTCAGTGTTACGCGAACACAGTAGTTATCTATCACTTTCACTTGCAATGGGTGTATACGCCATGATAGTACAAAAAAAAACTATTTCACGGTTTGAGACCATGAGCTGCATATTTTTACGTTCATTTCTCTTTTGCAAAAGTGAAAGTGCATCAAAGAGTCAATAAATAACCCTGCGTATCATCCACTCAGCCATTTTGTGTCATGTTGAATCTAAAGAGATCTAATTTTATAATAGCAGAAAAAAAAAGAAACGGCAATAGGCCGATAGTTAGCGCCTTTGTCCTACGTATAAAATGTCACTGCATTTCCACGCTTCCCCAAAGTTTTACTATACATTTCAGCTCACATTCCGCACAAGTGTGGAGAGATGATAGGTTGATATTTCAGGAAATTGTAATGCCTCAACGTTTTATGAATTTCAGGGCATTTGCGATACGCTTTCTGTGGAAAATGGATAAAGGATGTTTGAAATTTGAGGTTTCTCGTTGTCTGCTCATCAGGGGTACCATTAGTGTTCTCTAATGATCCAGCGACAGCAGAATCAGTGTCGAAACGACCTACCTTCAGCGGGTATGAAGATATCTGTTAATGTCACACCAGGGGAACTGATCTCTAGTGGTCCCTTCAAGTGAGTACGCATGGTGTAGGACAACTTCGTGCACGGCTTGAATGGTCCGCAGGCGAGCTTCGTCTGGTCTGATCGAATGATGGTGCCGTTGGCGCACAAGCCTAGCTTGTCCTGGGAATCGATCCTGCTGGCGTTCACGAAGACACTTACAGAATAGTAGTCAAAGCGACCTTGGGGTCTCTGCCAGGATAGCATAATGTAACCCTTTTCTACGCCTGTAGTCACGTTTGAGACGTCGGATAGTTCTGCAAAAGAACAATAATGATTCAGAGCAAGATCCACGCCAGAGCCTGCCAAGTGGCAGGCATTCGCGATGTGGGGTGACCTCGAAATTAGCTACGGAGCGACAAGGTGAGATTTACCAAGGAACACTTCTGCAATATTGACAATATAGGAAATACCTAAATTGATTGATATGTTGGTTTTAATGTCCCAAAACCACCATATGATTATGAGACACCATAGTGAAGGGCGCCGGAAATTCCGACCACTTGGGGTTCCTTAACGTGCACTCTAATTTGAGCACACAGGCCTACAGCATTTCCGCCTCCATTGAAAATGCAGCCGCCGCCGCCGGCATTCAATTCTGTGACCTGCAGGTCAGCCGAGTACCTTAGCCACTAGACCCACGCGGCATGGCTAAAAAGTAGTTAGGTCCTGCTACAGTTTTTGCATCTGTCATCATTATATGGATCACGGAAATGGTCTAACCTATCACAAAATTTGACAAAACAGTTTTCACAAAATTTGTCAAAGGTTCATCTGAGCACATATTTGAACTAGAAGTCTCTCAAAAATTCCACAGCAAAAATTTTATGGCATGTTTTTCACTACTCAAAAACACATCGGCCTTTCATTATTGCCCCTGGAGGACTGTAAGACCAAACCAATCTCTTTTTATAGTCAGTTGAGTCTATTGATTGCGCGCGAAAGCTTTCCTCACCCAACGCAGCTCTGCACAGTCTCCGCGATCAGGGATGGAATGTTTCGAGCACCTCGCGTATTTTGCCAATGGCTTCATAATCGGCCCAGTTCTGACGAATTTGTATGTCATGTGGCGACAACATCATATGACGTTACGATGACGTCCCACGTTTTGGTGACACTCGACTTCATAGGTTGACGTCATCACAATACGACTTCTTGCTTCACTCGTGTCGATGAGAACGGCCATGTATGATGAGGCATCTAAGGCCTTAGCCTTAAAAAAACACTCGATATACAACTGGCCTTTAACGACAGTAGATACTCACCAAACAAAGGCGTCCGTATCTCTGCTACTGCTGGAAGACCCTTGAGAACATGCTCGCCACACTGTGAGCTCGCTGAAACTCCGACGCAGTAGCTGGTGTCGGCGCGGCTGTGGAAATCCAGCCAGCTGTCGTAAGTCTGTACTACGGCGCAGTCACTCATGTCCGCTTCTCGAGTGCAAGACTTGAACGTGGTGCACATTTTTACAGTATACTCGAGAAATCTTCCCGAGACTTGCGCCGACGGTTCCCAGCGTAGACGGGTAAGTGTTGGTGATCTGCCAGCGCTAGTTATATTCTTCGGCGGATCTGGCTCTGAACAAGAGAAACAAAAACATCACGAGCGTATTTTTGAATTAACCAAATACTGAACAGTCGGCATAAGGAAGAGTGGGCACGGGTCGATCGATAGGATTTGGCAGCGCTATGAACAAACACACAACGTAGAGGAAAAACATGGAGTGCTGATATTCACGTAATATGATTAGACAGCAAAAACGTATTCACTTGTCGTCAAATGAACGATGTTACCTTGAGTAGGTTTATGCGAGAAAAAAAGTCTATCAATCGTGCACTTTTACACTATATTGAAAGCAATTGAAAAACAAAAATTTATTGTCGTGAAGGGGCGTTACACACCTACTCTATACTTTTATATGAGAATGATACTCTAATGAACGTGTTCTACCTAATGTGGGTGCTTCACCCTACAATTTATATTGTGCGTGCGCTATCCTCTGAATTTTTTCCTACCCTGTATCACCGTGCTATGCACTTCTTGATCAAGATGGTAAATCAAACAAAAGCAGATGTTTATAATAATCTCTCTGCATACAATTGTCTTTTGTGAACAGTACATTAGGTTGGTAGTCATGCAAATCAAAGATTCTTTCTTTAAATACCTGAACCTTCTCATAACCAAAAATAGGGCAGCATAAACAGATACCGCCCTAATTTTGGCACACATCGCAATTTTTAGTACAGAAAGCAGGGCGAGGTGGTTTGGGGACATCGTGCTTGTTTGTCTTCTGGTCTTTCGTTTTTCCGTTCACAGTGTCCGCGCTCAAATGTTACCAAGAATGTTCGAAATAACTAATTCTTCAATATTTTAGTCCTTGCACACATTCTTCAACGTACTAAATCTCGAAAACAACCTCAATACCAGTGCAGCAAGCCTTAAACACCATTAAATAAACGCTAAAGATTTGAGTTCCAAGATGATTTAGCCTCGGAAGGGAAATCTCTCGACAAGGTACATCAAATGGTTGACATTCGTAGCTGTCTTTACCACCTATACCGTAATGTAACTTGCATCTAAAAAAAGTAACGGCATTGAAAATTTTTAAACAGGTGCCGTTGGAGCAGACGTGTCAACAGGTGGACTTGTCTTGAAGACTCGAACCTAAAAGCCTTGAAGAAGAAAAGTGGGTTTGTCAAAATGTACGCTCCAATGACACCCCGCATTCTCGAATATCTAATTTCTTCAAGCTTTGACCATCCCTCGAGCTTTAATTTTTTTTCGGAGCACGGGGGGATGAAGTAACGTGGTGTTTTTGAATATTGATCCCCTCGAAATCAGGCAAAAGCAGCCCGGAGTAGAACTGGTGACGTCACACTCGTCAGCGAAGCGCCACTACCACGATGACAATATGGTGGTTTGAATCATACGTACCTACATTGCGAAAACACCCAACACTTTCGGCACAACCCGAGATATTGTTCATTTGTTTAGATCAAAACCTCGTTCATAAACAAAACATATCGCGTTAGTTTTGCTCCCCATAAAACAGGGAAGCTAGAAAATGGGTGGGAGAATGAAGGTTGAAAGGCTAATCAGTTCAAAATAACCGGAGTCTTACCCAACACTCCAGAAACAAGTGAGAATTTAGAGGCCAGCAGCGTAATTAAAGAAAGAAGGGCACCGGCCAAAAAGCAAAGACACAAGCTGTGAGCAGTTGATATAGGGTATACGACACCACAATTAGTCGGTGGTCGCTTGTAGAAGCCTCCATTTTCCTGTTCTAGCAGGTGTTAACTGGCTTGATGCAGAGTGGAGGTAGTTTCTATACCCTCGGTCGCACCATTTGTAGAGTGTGCAGGCAAAAAAAATGTTTTTCAAAAAATAACAAGAGCAAGTCATGAAAGCACATTCGGCCAACTGAAGAAAAATATATAATAAATATTTTCAAAGAATATTTAACAGCTAGAATACCCGGTGTAATACTCCACTACACGAAATTTTATACACTATGGCATTTTATCTCTGTGTTCGAAATTATGAAAGCATTTATGTTGAAAAAAGTAATACAAAGGAATGCTCGCCTTTCCCTGGGATAAAGATATCTTGAAGGCGAACTCCCCCTGATGTGTGCACAGGTGGTCCGTTTCTGTGCGCACGTAAAGTAATGTTCACTCTGTCACAAGCCTCGAGGTTCGTGCATGTCACTTGGGTCTGATCAGGATGAATAATTGTGCCGTTCCCGCACGATCCTACGGTGCCCATTTCATTATCCCCATCTTTTTCTGCGGCAACAGAAACCCAGTAGTAGTCGAAGCGAGCCTCCGGTTTCTTCCACGCAACGGTTACGGTGTTATCCCCAGCGGAGAGGAGTGTGAGGTCCTTTACATCTGGCAGGTCTGAAAAAAAAAGGAGCAACTTCATATTCGTCAACATTAGAGCCCTATATCGTTGTCAAATCACATGGGAGTATCCAGTGCAAGACAAAACTGTTATGAATGATCAGAGTGTTTGATCAACAAAGAGGTACGATGTGTCTATAATTTGCTTATGTATCTTATTTATACTACACCTACTCCCATTATACAAGCCCTGGGGCTTGGCTATGAAAAGAGTGCCTCAACATAGCTCAATAATAAAATTATTATTATTAATAATCTACGCTTTAGTGTACTAAAGCCAAGGTAGGAATATATGGGTGATGCCATATTGGAGGGCTCTGGAACTTTCAAGCAACTCGTATTCTTAACGTGCCCTGATTTTTCACAGTTGACGGGCATCTAGTATTTCGCCTCACATAGAAAAGCCGACCACAGCGTCCGTAATCAAACCCTTGGCTTTCAGGTCAGCAGCAGAGCACTGCAGCGTAGCTAGAAGGCAGAAAACATGATACGATTTCGGCGCGCGGAATGCTTACAATCAGCCAGGCACATCCTATAGTGGATACCATCAGTAGATACGTACATAAAATAGGCAACCCAACATTACAGATGTTTTTGGAAATCGATCTTAAAGTCACTTGGGACAGTCACAGACACCTTGTATGCGTGAAAGTAGCCCAGGATCATCACTTGGTGATGCGAACTGAGCTAATAATTCCTCCCGTCAATTTTATTAGTCGTCAGTTTTCAGTTTTGATGGTCCTACAAAGCAAACAAAATCATTTTGTGGTACAATCTCTTCGATGACAGATACATTTGGTAAGGCTATCAAAGAGTACACGGCCTGCATTAAAATTTATGCAGCAATTAAAGGCTGACCAATGTTATTATAATGTCGAAAGCTGTTACTTTTTTTAAAATGTGCACTTACAACAACGAGCTGTTCTCATGTACATTATAAAGTGTACGAAAACATCCTTTCCAAAAATACACATCGACTATAATATAGCCGTCAGACCCAAGCTGACCCAAACGCTGTTTTGAGATCACTTTTTAGGGTCACGCGCAGTTGTCCGCTGCCACCGCCGCTGGTGTCAGTAACCACATTGCGCGAAATTAGATAAAAACAACCTTGCACCAATGACACAGTGGGGCTTGAACCCGGGTTCGCTGCGTGCCAGCCCAATATTCTACCACTTAGTTACGCCGGTGCTTATAACCTTGCTTTAGGCAGGCATGACCTAGCACCAATATCACAGTGGGGCTCAAACCCGGGTTTGCTGGGCGCCAGCCCAGTATTGTACCACTGCAGAGCACTTACATCGGTGCTTGTGACTTGTCCAACTTGTCTTAGGCAGCCTTTATGTCGGGAACGCAATCGCGTCAATATGACTTATAGGGCGTTTTATGACAGCGAAAGAACAACCGGTCGTCGCATATTGCGAATAGCATAACAAGTTGGTCGTCCAATGCTCCAAACCATCACAAAAGTTTGTTCGTGTTCTTCTATTAACTGTGGCGCATACCCACTTCAGCCACGATTCCTCATCGTCCTTCAGCCACTGCATGCACAATTAGCACAAAATTCTTTGGAAGTACTGAGCTGATACCACGCTTCTCAGAAGAATGACAAAAAATAGCATCGTGAATGCCGGCCTACCACCCAAAAGTTTATTATTAATGCCCTAGTGGGTACCAAACAAGTGTGCTTGCAGTAGCCACCCCATTAGTGTTTTGAAAAGACTCTGAAAGGCCGCTGTTCTAGCTTTCGCTGTGACTGTGCTGCGCCTACCGCGCAGGCCTGGCGTTTTAGGGGCGAAGCTCCTTATAGCGGCACCCGTTCATCCCTCGTAACCATTGTAGTGTGTAGAAAGTATAGCATTTTGATTTCCAAGGTGGTGCCGGTAAGAGATTTCTGTGCATTGTTGAACAATAAAAAATGGTTCTCAATGTACATTACAATGGCTGCTAATGGAGAATGAGAGACAGGTGCATTCGGCGTTTAGTTAACGCGCATGCTGCGATCTCCATTAGCAGCCATTGGCATGTACATTGAACACTATCTGACAAGGGTTGCTACGTTATACTCGCGGGGTGTAACCTCCTTAGTTTTAGAAAGGTTTAGTGATCGTTGAGCCGCAGTGCCATGAATACAATGAACTAGTACATACCATGAACTCGAGGTAGTTAAAGGTGGGAAGTATATACGAAGCGCAAGCCGTAAGAAAGTAAAAGCCGAATTCTCCTGTCTCTCATTCCCCATAACCAGCCATTGGCTTGTACATTGAGCACTATCTGACAGGAAAAGTTTGCTGCGTTATACTCGCTGGGCGCAACCTCCTTGGTGTTAGAAAGGTTTGGCGAGTGTTGGGCCGCAGTGCCATGAATACAGTGAACTAGTATATACCATGAACTCGATGTGGTTAAAGGTGGGAAGTAGATCCGAAGCGCAAGCCGTAAGCAGGTGTGCGTGTGCCACCTCTCGTTTAGTCCTTGGAATGTCCACTGGATGGCGGTGCTTCTATATGGGGAATATATGATGAGAAGATGCGAGATGGTGGTACTTGGAGTCTTGAATAGATTGACGAACGGACACACAGACAGGTGCATGAATGGACGCATAAACGGACGCACGGACGGATGCATCGACGATCGCAGGAACGGACGCACGGACAGACGCACGCACGAACGGGCGGATGGACGCATGGACGGTCACATAGACAGACGCATGGACGGACGGAAGCAAGAAAGAATGGATGGACGAATGCTTCGCCCCACTCTCCATCATTCACTCCGTGGATATGCTGCCATTTTTTTTTGATGTAGAGGATTGAACTTAAGTGAAACGTAATTCATAGATGACTACAATAGACAAAGTGATAACTTTCTAAAGCAGAATATTACATGCTTACCAAACAATGGAGTACGAATTTCTGCTGCCACACGCCGGCTGCTGATTTCGTCCATGCCACAGCGTACTTTTGCCGCAATCAGTACACAGTACGAAGTATCCTCTTTGGTGTCAAACAAGGTCCACATCTCTGTCGTCACCTGCTCTTCACAATCACTCAACTTTTCAGCTGGGTAACATGAATTAAACTGGGCACACATTTTCACACTGTACGACTCTATTATACCGGTCTCTCTCTCCGGCCGCCCCCACTGTAGTCGAGTTCGCATTGGTGATTCGGGGATCATCGTGACGTTCGTAGCAGGAATCGGGTCTGAAAGATCAGAACAACCTAATGAATCTATGTTTGTAATGTACTGATGAAAAACATGCATCCACGCAAAAGAGGCTACACGAGAACTCTCATTGTCTTTGCAATTTTATATTGATTAAATATGATAGCATTTCACCCGACATTCCAACGGCGATATTTTGCTGTGCCTGTATGTCTTGCTGTTTGTTATTTGAAACGATTCAGCTACACGGCCCAAATCTTTACACTACCTTCAACCGCCACTCATAATAATCCGGTGGCCGCGTTCATACTTGTAAGTACTCCGCACATCTGGGGTGCTACGTCAATACGTAGTGAAACATTTCCCAGAAAATGCATAGCTGTGCAATTCTAAAGAGCCTAGTGTTTCTTACACTGTACTGACAATGCGACGCTATGCACAAAAATACGGGCATTTCCTACACTTCGCTGAGACGATACGATGCTTTTACTCACCAGTAGCTCTAGTTTCTACACAAGCTTCTGTTTCCCGATATTACTGCCAGATGGCGTCTATATCTCACGCAGCGCCTCCAGACAGCAGACTATCGGTTTTCGATGACATCTGCAGCAGAGCACGCTGATACGCGGCTATTTTTATGTTTTTGTCCGTTGTGCACGTGCCTGATATTACAAGATGTCTATACTACTCAAATTCACAACATTTTTGAAGTCCGTGATGCGCGTCATCATCGAAAAGGCGCTCACGTAACGCAGCTTTTGAATGGGATGTGCTTGAACATTTTTGTGTAGTACAAACTCGCACGTCTAACGCCATTGCGGACCCCTGAAAACATCGCCACAAGTTAGCATACCCTGCGCTTCTTTCGTGTTGAGCACATACAAGTCATTGCTCCAAAGCACTGACAACAAGCTCGAACAAAAAATTGTGTTGCTATATTCATAGAGACAGTCTCCGAAGCATGCGCGCGTGCACCCGATAAAGAGAACGAATATATCTGGCATACTCGCTCTCTGCGCTGAACCAGTCAGCTACGTGGTCACTGTCGGAAATACATGATGTAAATGGTCTACAGTGCAAGCGGCATGTCATTAAAGTAACAATGTACACTCCTTTGCCCAGCCTCCTACTCAGGGTGTATGGTTTTTAAAAATGATGCCAAACTGTTCACTTCATTTGGCAATGCTTTTATTTTTGAGTGTATAGCCGAAAGCCTGTTCTACGTACGAGAATGTTTTAATTTCGCGTAATGTAGTTCATTGCCGCAGAAAAAAAAATCACAAAATAATAAATGCCTTCAATGCACAGACGTGTCATTTCTATACCAGAACCTTGGAAGCAACATGCTCACTTTTCAAAAAAATAAGTTACGGCGTTATTATGCCAGCTGCAGTAGCGCAATGATAACGGAGCATGTAAGCTGGTACGCAAGTGTTATCAGCATTTTCTGCAATCTGTACTCATGGGTGTTCCCCAAAACAAAGCTCTTACGAATGCAGGATCCTTGAAAAGTTGCGTCTATACGAAGCCATTGGTGCAGCCAGGGGAGGAGTGTTCAATTTTACACACACACACACACACACACACACACACACACAAACACACACACACACACACACACACACACACACACACACACACACACACACACACACACATATATATATATATATATATATATATATATATATATATATATATATATATATATATATATATATATATATATATATATATATATATATATATATATATATATATATATATATATATATACATGTTAACATGAAAACACATATGAAAAAGAGTGTTAGAACTTCCCCACCACACCCGAAAAAGTTTTTGGCGACTTCTGGGACTGCAGCCTTCAGAAGTCCATTCAAGCGTATGCGAAAGCTTTTCCTCTAGGCCTGCCCAAGTTGAGGTTACATAGTGTAACAAGTACAATATTGAGAGTATCTGCTTGGCAATTCACACCATCATTTCAACATATATTATACGGCGGGGTGGATAAACCTTGTAAATTGTAGCTTTTACTGCTGCGGGCCCAGGTGCATTTGCAAAGACGTTCTCGAAAGCCAGTCTGTAAATTATGTCATCCGCCCAGTTGCCCTGCCATTCTTAGAGTTTGGACACTGGCACGATTTCAAGGTTCAAATTTTCAATGATTCCCGTCTGGATCAGTCCTAACTTCGCGCTTGGCGATTGTCAAAGTAAACACGCCATACCTTCGGCAGGGATAAAGATGCTCGTTAGCGTCGCTCCAGGAGACCTACGCTGTGGTGGTCCATTTAAATAAGTACGCACTGTGAATGACAAGTTGGTGCATGGCTGGAATGGTCCACACGTCATTTCCGTCTGGTCAGGTCGAATGATGGTACCGTTGGCGCACAAACGGTGCCACTGATGGCCAGCGCTTGCACCGCTATCCTCGTTTTCGTATACCTCGACAGAGTAGTAGTCGAAGCGACTTTTGGGTCGCTGCCAGGATATAGTTACGTAGCCCATCTTGACGCGCACCAGTGTCAGGTTGAACACATCAGGGAGTTCTGCAATGAGCATTGACAAAGTGGCATAATTACTGGCCAAGAACTTAATTCCTGTTCCATATTGATCCATACCAGACAATGAAGAGTGCAATCTACGTGAGATTTGTGACTCCGCAGTGTAAAAATGTCTCACTGCATTAGTGCCCGTAATGACCAGTCGTGATAGTTTTGTGGGCCTCCTAGGTTTGCGTACGACAAATTCGAGAATTCGATCTATTCAAGACCTAAATAACAGCTTTCAAGTCTGGCATATTCTTGAAAGTACTATCACAAAACTAGGGGGTTTGTAGCACCTGATATTTTTATTGTATCTAGAGGAGACAAGCACACGAATCCTGTGGTGTTGGACAACAAACCGATGACTAATTCGCTACCGCAATAACTAAGTTTATCCCGAAAATGTTGCACCGTTGTTTGTACAAACGCGCTTTGAACAAGCGTAGAATAAATTGAGTTTTTTTTCCCCAAAATTTTCTAGGTGCTGAAGCGAAGCTTATTTTAACGACAAGTATGTCTCCGAATATACCAATAATGATTGTATCTGAGGTTTCGCGTTCCGAAAACTACCATGCGATTACGAGAGACGCCGTAGTGGAGGGCTGCGGAAATTTCCACCACCTGGCGCTCTTTGACGTGCACTGCCATCGCTCAATGCACGTAACTCAATAATTTCACCTGTACCGAAATGCGAGCGCCGTGGCTATGATTGAACCCGGGGCCTTTGATTCTGCCGCTGAACACTGTAGCCACTGATTCATCGTGGTGGATGCCTCCAATTATACGATACGCAGCTTGTAAGGATCGCAGTAATGTCAAAATGCTGCTGCTACCTATGTTTTTTCAACGCGTTGTCTGAACGGAATCATTATTATAAATACTGTTTTGTATCTATCTTAATGATTCTAATGTTAAATTTTTACACTGACGATATGACTATTTTCATGTCGCATGAATCATTAACTACTCTGATCAATAATTTGAGCAACTAACTGACCAATGTCGGTAAAATGGTGTCGTGTGAACAACTCACTTTTAAATCCACCTAAAACTCATTTCATGATTTTTAAAACCCCTAAAAATAATTCTTTTTATACTACAATTGTGTATGAATCACCACCTAATTCCGGGATCTGACTGCGTGTGTTTTCGGGGCATGAAATATAGCCTTACTTGAAGTTTATTGTTCATATACATTGTCCTAAATTAAAAAGAAACAGCACCTAGATGATATATTATCACTGAATAAATGTCGTCCACTTTTTTTACTTGAAGCCTTATTGTGTGTATAATTAGCTTTTAGTGACATCACCTATGGTATTATACTTCATGGCGTAATACCGATAACATTCATCTTTCGTCCGCACAGCACATTCACTGAATCAGGCCATTCCAATTTTTACCAGCAGTTCATTTTTTTTCTAATGACGCTTCACTCCTTCAGGCTAATCTCATTATTACTGTGTCTGGCTTGTTTCAATTTCACGTAATCAGAATAATATTTAAAAAACTGAAAGACAGCTTATGTTTGATTTAATCAATTCTAGATTACTCACTAACATCAACAGCACTAGGTGCGCCCATAATCAGAACTATTTTTTTACCTAAACGTAACACCAACTATGGCAAACTGACATCCTCCTTCGGGGTGATTAATATTTGGAATTATTTAAGCTACTTACTTATTTCATTGTCATCATTACATGCATTGAAACATGAAGTTAAAAATTTCATCTTGTATAACTAGGCTGACCACATTAATTATTTATATTCTAAGAGTGTAAGTACTTAGAAATTTTAGACTGTTTTTTTCTTTGATGGCTTGCTCATTTCATTTCTATGACTGATCATTATGTGCATTCAGAGTGTTTTTTGTTTTGTTACTTATTCGCTGTAGTGTTCTTGTACTTTCACTGCTCACTTCCACTTATGTTGTGTATTATTACATGTGGTTGCAAATATACCTTCTATTGCTATTGTTACCAAAGGGACCGACCACAGTCGCCCGACTTTAGGACCCTAGTCTGCATACTTTTAAGGCAAACTTTGTATTCTGAATGTATAAAACTGGAAACTTAAACTGAAAAATACAGCACAAATGCAAAACAGAAGAAAGGGAATTGTTCATCCTAATAATTATGGTATGCATTCTCATATGCGATAAGCCATGAGTGAGAAAAAAAAAAGAAATGCTCACTGAAAAGAGGCGTCCTGAATTCCAGTGTTGCTGGGAGACTGGTGAGGACATTTCGGCCACACCACGCATTTGACGTGATAAGGATGCAGTAAAGGGAGTCCTCTGCGGTGTTGATATCCAACGACTCATCCAATGTCTCGTACTCCGCGCAGTAACTTGTGTTTTGGTTGTCGTCACACGTTGTGAAGGCCTCGCAAACTTTTACACGATACACGTCAAGGATGCCACTTATACGAGCGGGAGCCTGCCACTTGAGTCTAGACAAGGTTGGTGATTCTGCCACCACGTTGATGCTCCTGGGTTCACTTGGATCTGGTGCACAGGAGAAGGGGCATACATAATTAGGGCTGACTCATGGATCTCTCATTACCCCAGCTTGAGAGATAACTGCGCCAAATGACAATACAATCTTTACGTAACCTGGCAGTGATGGCTATAGAAAAGGGCTGCCTGAAGTAAAATAAAACTGTGTAAAAAAGTTCTCGTATTATCGTTTCTGCGCACTCCTACAACATATGCTGATACATAAAATCAATGCGTGGGAGTCCTAGCAACACGAAATATATTTCAGCAGAGCAAAACTATCATCAAGATCTCTAGTGGTGGCTGCATGGGAGATACGTACTATTGCAGCGTATCGCGAGAACTCTGATATCCATATATGAAGCATCTGATCAAAACAATAAAACTATCAGTATTTTTCTTAATTGCCAGAGGAAACTGAAGCCATCGCTGCTTCAATATGACCAAACTCGGTGTATTAAAAGAGGGGATAGTTGTAGGGAGGTTTCGTGGAAGGAGCTGGTAAGGCCACGGGCGTTATCGCAGCACACACTTTAAAATACAGTCTTCTTCTTCACACGGCACAGTTGTCCCAACCGAGATTTGCCTACCCC